>NW_015174286.1:1143066-1151080 GCF_001447785.1 Gekko japonicus | reverse complement strand
GGGAGCACATCCGGATCTGGCCTTGTGCTAAAAGCACTGCACTGGCTGCCTATATGAATCTGGTTCAAGATGCTGGTTCTTACCTTTAAAGCCCTATATGGTCAGGGACCTGCACACCTAAAGGACTGCTTTTCCCCACATGTTCCCCAGAGAGCTCTACAATCAGGGTTCCAAAACCGTCTGGCCCTGCCAGGCCCTAGACAAGCCAGGTGTCAGGTTTCTGGTTAAATCTGTTTTCTTTGTATCTCTGCACTGTCTAGAATATATAATCCAAGTTAACACCTCTGCTTTCAAATAGTCTGATTGACAGTACTCTAGTCTTGAGGTGACCATTGCATGGGTCACTGTTGCCAGGTCATTGCGTTCAAGGAAGGGAACCAGCTGCCTAATCAGCTGAAAATCAATGTTCCCTCTAAGCCTGCAGTCTTGTGAGCAGAAATTTTACCCTGTGAGCCAAAAGCGGTGCTAACTTTAAAACTGTGAGCGGGCCGACATTTTTTAAAAATGTATTTCAGTGTACAAACATACAAACATAACACATAAACTATTATCATTTGTATTACAAGCCATATATTTATATTAAACTTATTTATATGGAACATATTTCTATTACTTATATGACTCTTTCAAACTATATTTTAGAAATCTCAAAGAGGTGTAGTTCTGAGATACACTACCCCTATACATGGAGACTCTTCCAGTCCAGATCTCTCGAACTTCTACAAAGTAGGAGGGGAACCAAATGCTCGCACCGGCGCCAGGTTCGAGAGACCAGACCGTGAAGAGGACCCTCTTCTTTTAAACTGGGGGACTTATGAGCCTCTGCAGGGACTCTGGCCATGAGTACCTGTTTTAATCTGAAGGTTCCCCCAGAGGGACCCTCTCCCAATAAGGTTATAAAAATAGAACTAAAAAAACCCAACTCTTCCCCCTGAAAACACAACACAATGGTACAGTCCAGTGCTTGACTGACACTTGGACTTTCCCTTGGATAAGCGTGGTGAAGCCATTCCATAGCCCTGAGTAAGGATCGGTTCCATGTGGCCACGCATGCAAATAGACGTACATGCTGGTCATTATGGGGGCTACATTTCACAGTACAAAACTACATCAAGACAAAAAAAAGAGAGATACTTTGTCTTCAAAAAGTAATGTAATGCATGCCAGGTCTACAATCTGCTCGAGCAGAAAGTCCCAAAGGACCATGGTCTTATTGTTTATAGACCTGGCGTTATTCAGCCTAGCCCCACTACCTGCCACCTTTGGGATGGGACACAGGCTGGAAGGGGCCGAGCTACTTTACTTCTCTGCCTCCTTCCCTTACATTTATGCCTGGTCCCACCGCTATACTTTCCCTTCCCCAGGAGCACTGGGATCCCAAGTCCAGTCATTGTCCCTTAGTAACAATCTTCTCAGGTGCCACAGACCAACTGGCAACTGACTAAACGTTGGTGACCAGTATATATAGCTCCTAGTAGCTAATTAGTAAATTCCGCAGAGATTGCTGTACCCTAAACTAACTCCAGTATCTATATATCTAATAGTGAAGTGGCCCCGTCTGTGCGGATATCTAAATCCGCACTTCGGGGCCACCTGGGGGGGAGGGAGAGGCTTGTGCGCACGTGGGGTGGTCCCCACGTGTGCACAAATATCTTAAAGTGTGTAAAAATTATTGGGGGGGCCTTCATTTGACAATGGAACGAGGGCTGGAGTTTGCCGCCGCCGCAGCCCCCGCTGCGGACCCAGCTGGCCGGGTGCAAGAGCGGCCGTGAGGCCCGGCTTTGTTTCCTCTAAAACCCTCTATTTACTCTATTTTTAGCTATAACCCACCAATTTGATCCAATATGACTGACTATAATACCCAATCAATGACCAGTAAATTTAATAAAGGTCATTGTTAAATCCATCTAATTAATTTGCAAACCCTACTTTAGTTTCATACTTTAGTCATAAACAGCAAATCAATTCAATATCAACAATCAACTAATAAATACTTTCCGTTATCAGTACTTGGCAGGATGATTAATAACATAACAACTACTTCTCAATCAGAGGGAAAAATTAAAAAACAATTTCACTTAGATAGTATTAATTCATTTACTTGGAATTAATTCATTAGCTTAGATCACATCCTGAATTAACTAAAATTGCCCCTATCTACTAAACACCCCACCTGGGTTATCTCATTTAATAACAGTCCTTCTAGGTCAGCAGCAATTACATACTTTGGCAGTCCATCCTGTAGGTGGCATCTTGCTATGGAAAATCCAATAATTTTCTTTAGCCCAATTTCTCATGTAGCGAAGAGAACCTCTGCATCTCCATGCCTTCTGAGCTCTTTTATTTCCTCCCCACTGTCTTGCTGGTAAAAGTCTTTTCCTTAGTCCTTGGTTTTTATGAGCCATTCCTCGGTCTCCCGGTTCCCACTTGGCAGGTCTTCCACATTCGCAGTCGAGCAGGGGAGTCGGTAGGGAGATTGCGGCTGTTTGTCGGTGGCACCAGCAGCTGCATATGGGGCATCATTGGGTGTCTGGTGTCTGGGCAAAGAGGTTTGGATGATAACCTTGGACTTGCAAGATGCATATTTCCATATCCACCCATCTCAAAGGAGGTTTTTGTGTTTTGCTGTTGGGGACGGCCATTTTCAATACAAAGCCCTTCCCTTTGGGCTCTCAACAATGCCCAGAGTCTTCACAAAAATGATGGTTGTCATTGTGGCTTACCTCTGTCTCCATGATGTGCAGATTTTTCCATACATCGACAAGTGGCTGCTGGTAGCAAGCTCCAGAGAGACTCTGCTCAACCATATAGATTTGACATTGGTCCCTCTAGATGCTCTAGATCTGAGAGTGAACCTAAAAAAGTCGATGCTCCTTCCCTCGTTAAGAGTCCAATTCATCGGGTGATTTTGGCCTCAAAGGTCTGCGGAGCGTTTCTTCCTCCCAAGAGGGCAGACAACATCATTGCTCTCATTGGCCCTTTGAGAGGGTGATGCGTCGGCAAAACAGATTCAACGACTCCTGGGGCTGATGGCTGCCACCACAGCGGTACTTGTTTTCACCAGGCTACCGATGAGACCACTTCAACTGTGGTTCCTCAAGAGGTTCCATCCACAGCAGCAGCCCCAATCCCAATGGTTCATCCTCCCTGCACAGGTGTTAGCTTCCCTGGAGTGGTGGAAAGCTCCAGGAAACCTTATTCAAGGAGCCCTGTTCCATGCACCCAGCCCCAAAATGACCCTCACCACAGATGAGTCCCTGTGGGGATGGGGAGCACATCTCAAAGGTGTATGCATGGGTGCTAGGTGGGAACCACACGTGGCCCACAAGCACATCAATTTTTTTGGAACTGTTTGCCATCTAGTATGCCCTCAGGTATTTTCATCACCGTGTGGCTTGCCGCTCGGCACAATGTCCTGACCGACAACACTATGGCACTGTGCTACCTGAACCGGCAAGGGGGAACAGTGTCCAGAGGACTCTGCCGACTAGCCTTTGAGATTTGGGATGAATGCCAATTGCAGGATGTGTTCCTCATCGCAGCTCACCTGCCCGGGTCACTGAATGTACACACAGACTTCCTGAGCTGGGGGGGAGCATCCCTTCACGAGTGGAAACTCAACTGGGAGTATCTTCAGATTTCAACAGGTGGGGCCACCCAGAAATGGATGCGTTCGCAATGCGTCAAAACACAAAGTGTCACCTGTTTTATACCAGGGCGGGATGGATACGGTCTCCTTTACCCATGGTCCCGCAGGCATGTGCACGTGTTCCCACCAGTCCCTGTGCTTACCAGAGTGATCAGCAAAATCATGAAGGAACAACCTTGGTGCATCCTTGTGACTCCATGGTGGCAGCATCAGCACTGGTTCCCTGCTCTGCTCCACATGTCCCAGGGCTCCTTCATTCACTTCCCTCCGGCACCAGATCTCCTCCTGGCTCAGGGGGGTCTAGTGCTCCACCACGATGTACCACACCTGAAACTCACGGTGTGGAGGATCCTTTAGTACAGCTTAAAAGTAGGATAGATCACGTTCTGTTGAATTGTCGTAAGCTGGCCACGTGTGATTCCTATGATGGGAAATGGAAGAAATTTTTAACTTGAGTCGTTGGGTTTACCATCGCCTCCTATGAACTTGGGTCGCAGTTTTTGGATCCCTGTTGTCCCACTTGGACTTGAGTCTTAGTTGTGCCTCATTGAAAGTTTACCTGGCCGCCATCTCTGCTAATCATCCTACAGTGGACAGCTATTCCGTTTTTTCTCACCCACAAACAAAGCAGTTCCTGAAGGGTCTTGTTTGCCTCTTCCCTCTGGCTCGTGGCCCTACCCCCCACCCCTGCCCCCCCCCCCGGGACTTACCTCCTAGTGCTGTCCAAGTTGATGGACAGACCATTTGAGCCCATGGCTACCTCTAGTCTGCAACTTCTCTCATGGAAGACTGCCTTTCTGGTGGCTGTTACCTCAGCAAAAAGGGTGAGCGAATTGTCCGTACTCCGTTGTGGTTCACCGTACTTAGTTTTTCACCATGATGGTGTTACCTTGGCTCCGGATGTCTCTTTCCTGCCCAAGGTTGTTTCCGAGATCCATTTGCAAGCTGACATTGTTCTTCCAGTGTTCTTCCTGTCCCCTATGAGCGGTGAGGAATGTCATCTTCACACACTGGACATAAAGAGAGCCCTACTGTTCTACCTGGACAGGACACAGCCCTTCCAGCAGTCCCCAGCCTTGTTTGTCTCCCATGCTGCATCTGTGAAAAGGAAGAAGCTCTCTTCTCAGCATCTATTCAGAACGTGGAGTGATTTCAGCAAGAGTACTTTTATTAGTGAAGAACAAAGACAAGGAAAACAGCTCGCAGGCCAGTTTATATGCGTTCAGAAAACCCGCCACCAAGTACACCTAAACACACCCCCTACTCCCGATAGGCTATTTACAGTAACTGGGCGACCATTGGTCTCCCGGCTGGGAAGCTAGCCCTTTTGATTGGGCCGGCTAGGATCCTTCGGATCCTTTGTCTTTCGACTGAAGCTACAGATGAATTGTGCCTGGCCAGCCCGGGCAAGTCCGGGCATGTCAGGCTGCTGCATTACACGTGGAAATGGCGGCAGTACATTACAGTCGCTCAGTGACATCTGTCGTGCAGCAACCTGGGAAGCATTATGCCTTGGATTTGTGTCTTCATCAGCATTCTGCAGTGGGACGAGCACGTGTCTTCATCAGCATTCTGCGGTGGGACGAGCACTGTTGCAGGCAGCGCATGTCTAGGACCTTCAGCTCCCTCCTCCAGGTAGGCTTGTTTTTGCTTGTTAATCTCCCAAAGGTGTGATGCACAGAGACCATGAAGAAGATAGACAGGTTGCTTACCTGTAACTGATGATCTTCGAGTGGTCATCTGTGCATTCAAACCACCCACCCTCCTTCCCCTCTGCTTTCGGTCCTCTTATTTTTTGTTCTGAGACTGATGGCAGCGGTCAGAAGGAACTGGCGGAATTATCGTGCCCCTCCCCTAGTCATGTGCAGTGGGGCCAGCATGTGACTGGGGAGCGGCGCGAAAATCCCTTTTGCTTTCTAAGAAGTACCGATTGGGGTCGGTGCAGGTGCACTATATTCCAAAGGTGTGAATGCACAGATGACCACTCGAAGATCATCAGTTACAGGTAAGCAACCTGTCTATCCAGTTTCTGAAATAAGCTAATAGAACACTGATTTACTGGCATGTCTTGCAGAATGTGCTGAAGCACTGTCTTCTTGTTCCCATCAATTTAGATCGACTAGATGTAACATATGTGAGGAATTTCCCCCCAATAAAACTGAGTCAATGATGATAGTTCTGTTTTTCCCCAGAGATCCCATGCTATATTGGTAAGGCCTGTTGTTTTCTCTTTTTCTGTGAAGGCTGGACTTCTTTTTGCCAAAATTGTATGGCTTATTTTTGTTGCTTGAGACTGACCATATGTAGCTTTGATCCCTTCTTAGCAGGAACCTTGGCCAATTGCCTATTTTGGCATCTAATGTCCTTGCTTCATTCTCTCTTCACTGTCATCAATTCCCACCTCCCTCCCCTTGATGCAACAGTGCTTGCAAACAGTAAATCTATTTTTACTCTGCTGTTCTTGGCTAGAGACTGGCAACAGGAGATTTTTAAAAATCCTGACTGTTTTGATCATCCTCTTTATAATGAATGCATGACAATAATTTCTACTTAAGTAACATCTAACTGTACAGAAACATCCCCGTCCCCATCTATTATAATTTAGGAACTCTTGCACTGCAGTGTATAACACACAAAGAGATCATCTCCCTACTTAATAGGATGAACCCCCCCATCTTAAAACAATTGACAAAAATGTGCCAAATCTTATGAATTGTTCCAGAAATATATCTAAACTGTCAGAATCCTGTTATATGTTTTGGTGCACTATGATTAGATAAAAAATTGAATTGCAATCAATAAATCAAGCAAAATCAAATCAAGGAGCAAAATCATGCTTGTAAAGAGCTAGTAAAGGTAAAGGTTTCCTTTGCTCGAAAGCCAGTCGAACCCGACTCTAGGGTTGCGGTGCTCATCTCTGTTTCAAAGCCGAAGAGCCAGCGCTGTCCGAAGACGTTTCCATGGTCATGTGGCCGGCATGACTAAACACCGAGGTGCACGGAAGGCTGTTACCTTCCCACTGAAGTGGTATCTATTTATATATTTGCAATTTCTTGCTTTCGAACTGCTAGGTTGGCAGGAACTGGAACTAGAGACGAGAGCTCACTCCGTCATGCGGCACACTCGGGTCTAGAACTGCTGAACTACCAACCTTCGACAGCCTGCAGTTCAGCGTCTTAACCACTTGAGCCACCGCTAGATTAGATTTATTTATTTATATTTATAAATTAAACTTTTAGACCACTCTCCCCTGTATGCACAAGGCTCAGGGCGGTGAACAACAATAAAACACATACATAAATTAATAAAACCAATTCAAAATCAATAAAATAATACACAATTAAGACATTACCAGGTGGTGCTAAAAACGTCAGACTGTGCCACTACCTTGTGGGGAAAGAAGGAAATGGGGAAGGAGTGCCAGATGAGATTGAACCCGTCACTGTCCTCAACCAAAAGCCTGGATGAACATTTCTGCCTTGCAAGCCATGTGGAACTGCATGAGATCCTGCAGGGTGTGGATATTATTCAGCAGAGAGTTCCACCAGGTTGTTGCCAGGGCTGAAAAGGCCCTGGCTCTGGTCAAGGACAGACAGATGTCTTCTGGGCTAGGGAATCACCAGTAGCTTCTTCTCTGCAGAGTGTAATGCTCTTCGGGGGGGTATACCAGGAGAGGGGATCCCAAAGATATGAGGGTCCCAGACTATTTAGGGCTTTAAAGGTTACTATCAGCACCTTGAACCTTATCCGGCACTCCACCTGGAGCTGGTGCAGCTGGTGCAGCACTGATTGAATATATGTGGTCTGTAGTGTTCCAGTAAGGACCAATGCCACCACATTCTGGACCAGTCGTAGTTTCCAGATCAGTCTCAAGGGTAGCCCTGCATAGAGCAAGTTACCGTAGTCCAATCTGGAGGTAACCAGTGCATGGATTACTGTGGCTAGGTCAGGGCGGGACAGGAATGGGGCCAGTTGCCTGACCTGGTGTAGATGGAAAATGCCAGTTTGGCAACATTTGTGATCTGGGTCTTCACTAATAAAGAGGAATTCAGAACCACACCCAAGCTCCTGATGGTGCCAGTATTAGGGGCACACCATCAAGAGCAAGGAGTTGGCATCCTGAGTCCGCCCCACCAAGCCACAGAACCTTAATCATAGTTGGACTCAGTCTCATTGGCTCTGTTTCAACCATCCCACCACAGCCTTCAGCCCCTCAGCCAAATTTACTGGGGCGGTATCCAGCCGGCCACCCATCAACAGATATGGCTGGGTGTCTTCAATGTACTGGTGACATCCCAGCCTGAAACTCCGCACTAGCTGAAGCCCATATGGACCTGCCAATGAGAGGTAAAAGGACTGCAGTTC
>NW_015174286.1:1133434-1143018 GCF_001447785.1 Gekko japonicus | reverse complement strand
AGCAGGAACTTTCCAAATGTTTTTGACAAAGGCTTTTAGAAGTTCAGTTCAGATTTGATCTTTTTTGTGCCATTAAATGGAAATCAATTACCTGACCCAAAGTATGTTCTGTCTAACTGGATAGAGTATTTAATTATCTTGGCATTCATACTCTGATTTTCGAACCCAGCTTACATAATTCTCTTCTTTCTTTTTTTATCACCACAATACCAATAGAAATAAATTATGCCGAGAGAGACTGACTGGCTCAAGGTCACACACCATGAGCTTCCAAGACAGTAGGGATTTGAATATAGCTCTCCCAGTTCTTCATCTGGCACTAACCACTGCACCACCTGGTTCTCAGCTTTATTATTATTTTTTCTTTCTTTCAAAAACAACAAGGAAAACCCCCTCAAAATCCAGGGAAAGTATTTTTTTAAAAAAATCCAGCAACTAAATACACTTTTTTAAAAGACAAAAATATAACAACAGTGATGGTATATTTACACATAAGTTTCTATCAAGGGTTTCCAAACATCTAAAAATAAGTCCACCTCAATGATCTAATTAAATCTTTTATCCTGGCATTCATTTTCTTATTTCGTACATTACCGATAAGTATCCCTTTACAAAATATAAAAACCTGGCAAAATACATTACTTAGATTTTTTTATGGGATTCAAAAAAAATGCAGGATTAGTTTCTATACTTTACGCAAGCCTACCAAAGAAGGCGGTATTGGTTTTCCTGATTTGCTACTATATTATGATGCAGCTCATCTCACAAATCAAATTAAAATGATATACTCTGACAATGCCCCAGACTGGACCATTATTGAACGAGCTTTTATAGAATCTCAAACTTTACAAGAACTGATATGGAATAGGATAAAAGATAAGCCTCGGTCTCTGTATAACAATCCTTTCCTATTCTGTACTATTAAGGTCTGGGAAAGATATTGAAAGAAATTAGCGTCCGCAATATCTCCATTGTCAAACTTTACAGGGCAATACTGGTTTCCTCCAGCTAACTTGGATGCATCTCTTGCAATCTGGACACATATGAAACTTAATAGACTAACAGATATTATATCAAATGGCCTCATGCTTGATAAATCTACTTTAGAAACCAAAGGCCAAAGAACACCTTGGTACCAATATTTGCAGATTCATCACTGTTTAAATAACGAAACACTGCAGGTATGTCTAAAGACGGCTCTCACTCCATTTGAAATACTGATTAAAAATTCTCATATGACCTATAAAGGTTATATTTTCACACTTTATAAAATGTTATTGTCGCTCACAAATGATACTTTGCCATCCTATACCACTTACTGGAATAACGATTGTATTAAACCACTCTCTCCAGACCAATGGAGGCAAATATGGAGTTCTATATTTCATGCCAATAGCATATCTATTCACATCCAATTTCTTAAAGTGATTGCAAGGTGGTACTTAACTCCTCAAATAATGAGTCATATACTAAAAGGCACTTCCTCATTATGATGGAGAGGATGTCAACAATTAGGCTCATACAAACATTGTTGATGGAACTGCATTGTAGTACAAAAGTTTTGGAAATCCGTTAGTAAATATATATATGAAATAACCAGGGGTCATTTCGTAGAAAAAGAGCTAGGGGGACTCATTAGCATAACTCATTAGCATATGCCACACCCCCTGAAATCACCGGAAGTGTGTCCTCCCCTCAGCCGGCGGCGACCTCCAGCGGGCACCAGCAGGGAGCTCCAGGCCCCGCCCTCCCGCACCTCACCCGGGGGGATGGCGTCCCCCCGCGTCCCCCCCCAAATGACCCCTGGAAATAACTCACTTTGAAATACCAATGGAAATGGAATTTCTATTACTAAATTGGTGGCCTGATGATAACCGCCACTTACCTGCTTCTGACCTGATAGAAATACTTTGTGCAGCTGCAAGGGCGGTCATCGCCAAATTCTGGAAAAATGACAAACGTCCAAAAAACTCTGATTTTTAAAAATCCAAGAATACTCTATAATGGATAAAATATCAGATTCTTTAATCCTGTTATGCCAGTGAAGGTTATTGGAATTGGGAGATTTTTTAACCAAGAAGAAATGCTGCAAAAACACAGTTCTAGAGCATGGATCCTCATGGATCCTCAGGGTTTCGGCGTTGGGACACCCCAAACACATCATCAAATCACATAACATATCCATGGCAATAGCTTACACCACAAAAATCACGAATCCACAGCTCTACGGAGACACCAATCTGCAAAAACATGGTTCTGAAGCATGGATCCTCATCGATCCTCAGGGTTTTTGCACTGCGTCACCATGAACACACCATCAGATCACATATCATCAGCCTCAGCCACAGAAATCATGTATCCATAGCTTCGTGGCAAATCCATGCAGCCAAAACATAGTTCTGAAGCACGAATCCTCATAGATCCTCATGGGTTTTGCATTGGATCACCCTAAACACACCATCTAATCACATATCATGTCCATGGCCACAGCTTGTGCCATTAAAGTCATGGATCCATGGCTTCGTGCCAACACCATCAAGCCAAAACAGGGTCCTGAAGCATGAATCCTCATGGATCCTCAGGGTCTTTGCAATGGGCACCCCAAACACACCATCTAATCACGTAACAGGTCCATGGTAACAGCTTGCACCACAAAAATCATGGATCCACAGCTTTGTGGCAACACCATGCTGCAAAAACATGGTTCCGAAGCACGGGTTCTCATGGATCCTCAGTGTTCTTGCATTGGGTTACCATGAACTCATCATCAAATCACATATCATGTCCACAGGCACAGCTTGAACCACAGAAATCATGGATCCACAGCTTCGTGGCAACACCATTCTGCAAAAACATGGTTCCAAACACACCATATAATCACATAACATGTCCGTGCCAACTGCTTGAACCACAAAATTCACAGATCCACAGCTTTGTGGCAACACCATTCTGCAAAAACATGGTTTTGGAGCATGGATCCTCATGGATCCTCAAGGTTTTTCCAGTTGGGTCACCCAAACATCACCATCAAATCACATATCATGTCCATGGGCTCAGCTTAAACCAGAGAAATCATGGATCTACAGCTTTGTGGCAAAGCCATTAAGACAAAACATGGTTCTGAAGCACGGATCCTCATGGATCCCCAAGGTTTTTGCAATGGGGCACCCCAAACACACATCTAATCACAGAACATGTCCATGGCAACAGTTTGAACCACAAATTTCATGGATCCACAACTTTGTGGCAACACCATTCTGCAAAAACATGGTTCTGGAGCACAGATCCTCATGGATCATCAGAGTTTTTCAGTTGCGTCACCCCAACATCACCATCAAATCACATATCATGGCCATGGCCACTACCTCCACCAGAGAATTCATGGATCCACAGCTTCGTGGCAACACCATGCTGCAAAAACATGGTTCAGAAGCATGGATCCTCATGGATCCTCATTGTTCTTGCATTGGGTCACCATGAGCACACCATCAAATCACATATCATGTCCACGGGCACAGGTTGAACCACAGAAATCATGGATCCACAGCTTCGTGCTGACAACGTTAAGCAAAAACATCATTCTGGAGCATGGATCGTTATAGATGCTTGAAATTTTTGTGTTGGGACACCCCAAAACTTACCATTAAATCCCATATCATGTCCATGGCCACTATTTCCACCACAGAATTCATGGATCCATGGCTTTATTGCAATGCCATGCTTAAAAAACATGGTTCTGAAGCATGGATCCTCATGGATTCTTAGTGTTTCTAGATTGGGTCACCATGAACTCATAATCAAATCACATATCATGTCTATGGGCACAGCTTGCACCGCAAAAGTCCTGCATACATGGCTTCAGAACCATCTTTTGGCCCCATGGTGTTGCCACGAAGCTGTGGATTCATGATTTCTGTGGTTCACGTTGTTCCTGTGGACATGATATGTGATCTGATGATGAGTTCATGGTGACCCAACGCAAGAACACTGAGGATCCATGAGAATTCGTGCTCCAGAACCACGTTTTTGCAGAATTGTGTCGCCATGAAGTCGTGGATCCATGAATTTTGCAGTTCAAACAGTTGCCATGGACATGTTATGTCATTTCATGGTGTGTTTGGAGTGACCCATTATGAAAATCTTGAGGATCCATGAGGATCCGTGTTTCAGAATAATGTTTTGGCTTAATGGTTTTGCCGCGAGACTGTGGACCCATAATTTCTGTGGCTCAGGCTGTGCCCGAGGACATGATATGTGATTTGATAGTGAGTACATGGTGACTGAACACAGAAACACTGAGGATCCATGAGGATCCGTGCTTCTGAACCATGTTTTTGCAGCATGGTGTTGCCACGAAGCCGTGGATCCATGAATTCTCTGGTGCAAGTAGTGGCCATGGACATGATATGTTATTTGATGGTGATGTTGGGGTGACACAATGACTTTTCTGGTTCAAGCTGTGACCATGGACATGTTATGTGATTTGATGTTGTGTTTGGGGTGACCAAACACAAAAACCTCAAGCATCCATTAACTATGCTTCAGAACTATGTTTTTGCAGAATGGTATTGCCAGAAATCTGTGGATTCATGATTTTTAAGGTTCAAGCCGTTGCCATGGACATGATATGTGATTTCATTGTGTTTTTGGAGTGACCCAGCACAGAAACTCTGAGGATCCATGAGGATCCATGCTTCGGAACCATGTTTTTGCAGCATGGTGTTGCCACGAAACTGGGGACCCAGGAATACTGTGGCGTAAGTAGTGGCCATGAACATGGTATGGGATTTAATGGTATGTTTGGGGTGTCCATGAGCAGGTATGTCCAACAGGTAGATCGCGATCTACCAGTAGATCACGGAAGGGTCAGAGGTAGATCACCAGCCCCACTTGTTCTCCTGGTTTGCTGGACAGGTGTTTGGGGTTTTTTTTGAGGATTGCTTGGTGGTATTTGATTATTGGTGCCAGTATGATGAATTCATCTCCAGGATTCCCTGAGACTGGCCCTCACGCAATATTCACCCAACTTCAAAAAGCTGGTGGATGAAATGCAGGCTCAGATGTCTCACTAATGAGCAAGAGTGAAGTTTTCAAGATTGTGCAAGATCAGCCCGGATAAATACTTGATCTGCATTTAACACAAATAACTGAATAAAAGTTAAAGAAAGTTATTGAGACAGTGAAAGAAAGTTATAACTCAATAAAAAAATGTTTGCAGTTCTTTCTGGATCTTCATCTCTCTGTTTTGTTTTCGCTTATTTTACTTACCAGTAAATGACAGAAGGTGCATTATAAATGGGGGTGGGGTGGGGTGGGGGTGGAACCCAACTTTAGTGGGTTAAAATCTAATTTGAAACTAATTTGAAACTTTATTTTCATGGTGGTAGATCACTGGCACTTTTGGCCGGAAAAAATAGATCACTACCTGTTTAAAGTTGGACATGCCCATTAGGATCCATGCTCCAGAATCATGTTTTTGCAACATGGTGTCGCCACTAAGCCGTGAAGATGCAATTTCTGTGGTAAATTCTGTGGCCATGGACAAGATATGTAATTTGATTGTGATGTTTTGGTGACCCAATGCAAAAATCATAAGGATCCATGAAGATCCGCGCTTCAGAACCATGTTTTTGCAGCATGCTGTTGCCATGAAGTCCATGACTCTTGTGGTGCGAGCTGTGCCCATGGACATGATACATGATTTGATGGTGAGTTCATGGTGACCCAATGCAAAAACCTTGAGGATCCATGAGGATCCGTGCTTTGGAACCATATTTTTGCAACATGGGGTTGCCATGAAGCCGTGGACATGTGATTTCTGTGGTGCATTCTGTGGCCATAGACAAAGTATGTAATTTGATGGTGATGTTGGGATGTTGGGGTGACCATGTTTTTGCAGCATGGTGTTGCCACAGAGCCGTGGCACCATGATTTCTGTGGTGCAGGCTGTGGCCATAGACATGATATGGGATTTAATGGTATGTTTGGGGTGTCTCAGCACAAAAAAACCCAAACATCCATGAGGATCCGTGCTTCAGAATCAAGTTTTTGCAGAATGGATTCACCACGAAGTCGTGGATCCGTGATTTTTTTGGTGCAAGCTGTGGCCGTGGGCATGTTTATGTGATTTGATGCTGTGTTTCAGGTAACTCAATTGAAAAATCCTGAGGATCCACGAGGCTCCGTGCTTTGGAGCCATGTTTTTGCAGTTTTGTGGTGCCATGCATTCCTGGGGGCATGATTTTTGGAGTGCTGCCTACAGTCTAAGACATGGTCTACAGTATGATGTTGGTTTTATTTCAATTCAGTGTAAAAATCATATAAATTCACGTGGATCTGTGCTTTGGAATCATGTTTTTGGACTGTTGTGGTGCCACGAATCTGTGGATGTGCGATTTTTGTGGTGCCCCTTTGTAGACTAATACATGACCAACAATATGATGGTGGTTTTATTTCGTTTCAATGTAAAAATCATATGAATTCATGAGGATCAATTTAGATCCGACTTTTACCCAGACCCCTCTACTTTCACTTAGGAAGTAAATCCCAATGAACTCAGACTTACTTCCTAGCAGACATTTATGGGTTTGGGATGCTAAACTGTAATCCTGTATAGGGTTAGATATGCAAGGCCGGGCATGGGGTAGGCAGCACTACATGCCTTGCTCCTGCCCTGGCTGCATTGTGGGGATGTACTAAAAGGAAGGACAGGATTGCCCATTGGAAACAATGGGAGACGCTGGAAGGCCCATTGGAAATAATGGGAGCCAGGAATGCAAATTGACTTGCATGGACTCCATTGGAAAACATTAGGGTACAAGTAGAGTTGCAATAAAAATGCGGAATGGATTTTCCATTAGGGTCCCTGGGCCCAAATACACTACTCTGGGGATGTAATGAGAGACCACTGAGTGCCATGACAGCCCCAGGGTGGAGCAGGAGTGTTCAGGAACTGGAATGACAGGCCACGGAGTCGAATGACAGTCCCAGGGTGGAGCAGGAGTGTTCAGGGACAGGAATGACAGGCCACGAAGTGGAATGACAGCCCCAGGGTGTACCAGGAGGGTTCTGGAACTGGAATGACAGGCCACGGAGTGGAATGACGGCCCCAGGGTGGAGCAGCAGTGTTCAGGGACTGGGATGACAGGCCACGGACTGGAATGACAGCCCCAGGGTGTACCAGGAGAGTTCTGGAACTGAGATGACAGGCCACGGAGTGGAATGACAGCTTCTGGGGCCTTTCATCCCAATCCCTGAACACTCCTGCTCCACCCTGGGGCTGTCATTCCACTCCGTGGCCTGTCATCCCAGTCCCTGAACACTCCTGCTCCACCGTGGGGCTGTCATTCCACTCCGTGGCCTGTCATCCCAGTCCCTGAACACTGCTGCTCCACCCTGGGGCCGTCATTCCACTCCGTGGCCTGTCATTCCAGTTCCAGAACCCTCCTGGTACACCCTGGGGCTGTCATTCCACTCCGTGGCCTATCATTCCAGTCCCTGAACACTCCTGCTCCACCCTGGGACTGTCATTCGACTCCGTGGCCTGTCATTCCAGTTCCTGAACACTCCTGCTCCACCCTGGGACTGTCATTCCACTCAGTGGCCTGTCATCCCAGTTCCAGTAGACTTCCAGTACACCCTGGGGCCATCATTCCACTGTTGCCTCTATCATCCCAGTTCTAGAACACTCCTGGTGCACCCTGTGGCTGTCATTCCAGTCCGTGACCTGTCATCCCAATTCCAGAACACTCCTGCTCCACCCTGGGGCTGTCATTCCAGTCCGTGGCCTGTCATCCCAGTCCAAGAACACTCCTGGTACACCCTGGGGCTGTCATTCCACTCTGTGGCCTGTCATTCCAGTTCCAGAACCCTCCTGGTACACCCTGGGGCTGTCATTCCACTCTTGACCCTGTCATCCCAGTTCCAGAACCCTCCTACTCCACCCTCGGGCTGTCATTCCACTCCCTGGCCTGTCATCCTAGTTCCAGAATACTCCTGCTCCACCTTGGGGCTGACATTCCACTCCGTGGCCTGTCATCCCAGTTCCAGAACACTCCTGGTACACCCTGGGGCTGTCATTCCACTCTGTGGCCTGTCATCCCAGTTCAAAAACTCTTCTGCTCCACCCAGGGGCTGTCATTTTACTCCATGGCCTGTCATCCCAGTCCCTGAACACTCCTGCTCCACCCTGGGGCTGTCATTCCACTCTGTGGCCTGTCATTCCAGTTCCAGAACACTCCTGCTCCACCCTGGGGCTGTCATTCCACTCCGTGGCCTGTCATCCCAGTTCCAGAACACCCCTGCTGCACCCTCGGGCTGTCATTCCACTCTGTGGCCTGTCATTCCAGTTCCAGAACACTCCTGCTCCACCCTGGGGCTGTCATTCCACTCCGTGGCCTGTCATCCCAGTTCCAGAACACCCCTGCTGCACCCTCGGGCTGTCATTCCACTCTGTGGCCTGTCATTCCAGTTCCAGAACTCTCCTGGTACACCCAGTTATCCCAGTTCCAGAACACTCCTGCTCCACCCTGGGGCTGTCATTCCACTCCGTGGCCTGTCATCCCAGTCCCTGAACACTCCTGCTCCACCGTGGGGCTGTCATTCCACTCCGTGGCCTGTCATCCCAGTCCCTGAACACTCCTGCTCCACCCTGGGGCTGTCATTCCAAGGAGTGGCCTGTCATCCCAGTCCCTGAACACTCCTGCTCCACCCTGGGGCCGTCATTCCACTCCGTGGCCTGTCATTCCAGTGCCTGAACACTCCTGCTGCACCCTGGGGCTGTCATTCCACTACGTGGTCTCCCATTCCATCCTCAGAGTAGTGTATTTGGGCCCAGAGACCCTAATGGAAAATCCATTCCGCATTTTTATTGCAACTCTACTTGTACCCTAATGTTTTCCAATGGAGCCCATGCAAGTCAATTGGCTTTCCTGGCTCCCATTATTTCCAATGGGCCTTCCAGCGTCTCCCATTGTTTCCGATGGGCAATCCTTCCCTTCCTTTTAGTACATCCCTGCTTTGCGTTACCTGCTGACGCAGACTAAGCGAGCCTGCGACAGCATCCAAGGCGGGAAGTATGCAGAAGCTGCCCAATTCTCAGCCGCTATCTCAGCCAATCAGCAGCGTCTCCTTTGGCTGGGATTCTCCCATCCCGTCATGCAGGAGGATGCAGCCGCTGCTCGCTCTGAGTCTTGGCTCCAGCGGCAACTTCCGAGCAATGGCTGGTAGGCAGCGACGGTGACCTTGCGGCCACTGGAAAGCGTGCGCCCCAAGACGGGGTGGGGGGTGGCCATGGGCAATGTGCCATCCGCGATGAAACACTGCCTCAGCTACCAGCATCTCCTCAAAGAGCAACTGTGGATTGGGGAGCCTGCTCTGCAGCCGCCCGAGCAGGTACTACCTCAGGGGGGAGGTCCTCTGCTATCATAAGGCTGCTGGGCACCTAAAAGGGGTCTCAGCCCGAGAGAGTGGTCGCGGATACCACGCCCATGCCTCGGCACTGACGCGGAGGGATCTGGGTGGTGACGTGTTGGGAGAGAGAAAAGATGCTCTTGTGAAAATATCGGGGGGGGGGGGGGGGCGCG
>NW_015174286.1:1022817-1133348 GCF_001447785.1 Gekko japonicus | reverse complement strand
GGGGCGTTTCTTAGCCCAGCCAAAATCCTGAGACTGACTTCTGAGCAAACATGCATGGGCACTATTTGTCTCCTTTTCCTCTCTCCTTGCTGAAGTGTTATAAAGCTGACTGTATGCATTTTGACACATTAGTGGCCCCATCAGTAATGTGCCCTGAGTTTCAGCGAGAAAGGAAGGCAATAAAGAAATAATACTGCATATGCACAAGCATATTATTGATATACATGTGCACTAGGGTTGCCAGGTCTGGGTTATAAAATACCTGGAGCAAATTTTGTAATTTGAGGGGCCTTCAAATAAGTCAGGGGGCACTGACATCACAGAAATTTTAAAAATTCAATTTTAATAAAAAATTTTAAACTCACGGTTGTCACTTGGAACAGGCAGGAGCAGTTGGAGCAGGCAGTTGCTCATTCATGGAGGTCTCCCATGGCAGGGCGAGGGGCTCCAACAGCAACAGGGCAAGGGGGCAGGTGAGTGAGCGCCAACGTGCCCTGGAAGTCAAGTGCTGGAGCTGGCCTCCACTGGCACTCTGGATGGGCACCCAAATACAGGAGGAGGCAGAAGAGGAGGAGGAAGAGACGCCCTGTCCCAGATCACACAGTGCAACTGCCCCACCCTGCGGAAAGATCCTGCGCTGTCAAAGCCCACCAGTCCCACCTTGCCTGCTGGCCCACCCGCCTGGCTGCCTGGTGCTGTTTCCTGCAGCGGCGACACACAAGAAGGGGTGGCGGTGGTGGGGAAGCAAGCTGCGCTTGGGGTAGGCAGTGGCGGCAGTTCAGCTTCTGTGGAGAAGGGAAAGTAACGTTCAGGGCTCCTCCTCCTACCCTTTGCAGGAAGAGCAGAGGGGACAAAAGGCTTCCTTTCACAAGATGGTGGGGTGTTGAACACCTACCCCCAACTACTAGAAAAACTTCACAAGCTGTGCTTGGGGAAGGGGCAGTGGGGGGAAGCAAACTGCACTTGGGGAAGGGGCAGCGGCAGCAGGCCTGGGCTAGATGGAAGTTGAGGGGCCTTGTTAGGAAGTCGGGCGGCCGGGCCCCAAAATACCCCAATGTAGCTATGGGCCTGACCTGGAGACTTTGGGGGTGGATCCAGGAGAGGGCAGGGTTTGGGGAGGGGAGGGACTTCAGCATGGTACAATGCCATAGAGTCCACCCTTCAAAGCAGCCATTTTCTCCAGGGAAACTGATCTCTGTCAGTTGGAGATCAGTTGTAAAAGCGGGGGATCTCCAGGCTGCACCTGGAGGCTGGCAACCCTAATGTGCACACACACAATATTCTTTCTTGTCTGCCTTTCTCACTGAGACTCAGGGCATATTACTAATTGGACCACTTTTCATCCAGTATGCTGCCTTGCCTTGTCGTGTGAGTACATGCACATTAGGAGAAGATGAGAAACACAAAGATGGAGATGCGAGAACATGTGCATGGGAAGTGTCAATAAAGTTTAAAAATGGTTTTGTTTACATGGGATATTAGGCCTTGTCCATTGTTAAGTACGAGACTCAACACAGCTAGTGAACAGTGAATCAGCTTTATTAACGAAGTCAGAAGAAATCAGAACGAGACAAAAACATAGAGCAGTAGGCTCTCTTTTAAACAGTCCGGGCTTGGGTAGCCACGCCCACATGTCAGATATTAACCAATCATTATTTACAGATAAGGTCCAATCAGAGTGCTTCCCTCCAGAACATTGCACAGCTCTGATTGGTCTATTTACAATCCTGTCTCAGTACTCAAGCTCATACAGATCTTAAAACACAACATCCATGTTTACCCCTTTCCAGTTATAGTTAGATATAAACTCGTGACAAGTTGTGCTAATTATGGATGGGAATGGACATTTGAATGTGTAGCGCAATCCACATCATATCATCAAGTGCAATGAAATGATGGTAGGTTTATATACCAGGATAATTCTGATGTGCATTCTGTTTCTGTTCTCTTCTCTCCTTGCTTAGCTTGTTCAAGCAGTAGTATAGCCAGAGGCTGATTATTTTCCCGCACCCCTTCATGGAAGGTAAATCAAACAGAATTGGACAAAAGGAAGGTTCTGGATAATGGCTCGCGCCAGCAATCTCCTCACTTGAAACTGAGCATGGTAGATTAAAGTGATATTCCTGCACGCAGCCCTCATTTTTGTGGAGAGGCAGCTTGTTTAGGCAGAGACCGTTTCACCTTGGCACCCTCAGTACCTCACCGCTTGCCTTGAAGATGTTGGCATCTGTTGGCCCACCCATGCTTCTGGCATGGAAGGCCGGAATACAGAACGAAATATGGAGTGGCTGGAATGGCCATCAGAAAGTGCTGACAGGCTGGAATGTCATTCTCCTTCCATGTGCTTCCTGTAGTCTTTCCAGCCACCCTATGTTCTCATATTGTATCAAACCATTCGGGGAACTTCTAGCAGACGTTGATTAGAACGCTTGCACCAGACGCTGTCTCTGCATTGTTTCAAACTAAAAGAATTTAGAATGCCTATCATAAATAATAATAAAACTCCTAATCTTGAAGTCTGAGATGGGATGACCCAAGGGTCAAAAGAAGAAAATACACAGACCTCCACCTGCTGAGGAAGAAACAGAATTATCTAATGAAGACTTCCCCAGGCCACTTGAATCAGAAGGAGAGGCGGCTCAGGCCAGTAAAAGGAAACGCAAAGATTCAATCTCAAAAAAACACATGCAAGAATTTTTTTACAGAACTGAAACAAGAAATAAAAGAAGAAATCAAGAGTCTTATCACTCCAATGACTACAAAAATAGACAACTTAACAAAGAGCATGAAAAATATTAATGCAGTTGCAGACTCAGCTGCAGCAGAAGTGAAAAATAACAAACAAGTATCTTGGAGCTACGTGACTATGAAGCCTGGTCCAAAAGTAAGTTAATGTTACTAGAACTGAGAGTGCATGGGTGGAAAATTAAAATTCGTGGGATTCCACCAAACTTTGAACTGAACACCAACCTGACTACAGCTTTAAATTTGTGGCTGAGTGGTGAGCTGAAACTTTTGGGTACAGTGGTTACAACAGCATACAGACTAAACACTAGTAGAGGCGGGTCACCAGCCTTAATCCCGGATGTCATTGCAGAGATTGTGGACGTTCAAACAAAGAAATTAATTTTAGAAACTGCTTGTAGCCAAAAAGGTGTGAAACTAGATGATGTTATCACCCAAATATTCCCAGATTTCCCGTATGAAATCTTGACGGCTTGAAGAAATATGCGTCCAGTGGTATAGAGACTAATAGAACTAAAAAATACCATATGGGTGGTTACCTCTGGGTAATCTCAGAGTTACCCAAGGGGGAAGGACTTAGACAGCCCTTCGGGAGAGAAAATGATTACGGCTATTACGTAGGCTGCCAGTGGCTCATTGGACTAGACCTGATAAGGATGTGAAATAGGCAGTGCTGGAATAAAAACATTTACTTAAATTTAAGTTGGGATTTTGCACAATACAGGTAAGACTGTATGGGGAAGGTCCCCAGCCCGCCAATGGTGAGTCTATTTTAGGGACTCCTTTGGGGAACCAAAGATTTCAGAGTGGGCAGCATGTCCCGAAGATAAACACTAGAAGATAAAAATTTTTATGTTCAGCAGTAATTCTTGTTTTCCTTTAATTGTAATAGTTGCATAATAAAATGATATATTAGAAGTGTAAAGAAATAAGCTGACAAGTAATTAATAGTAATTAAAAATTAATTTAGGGTTAAGGGGGGGTAAGGAAAACAAAAGATGTATGAATTGTATAACGACATATTTTCAGAACGTTAAATTAAGTTTGTGTTACGCTCTGGGTCAATCCCGGGTGCAGAAAATCCCGTAGCCGTGTTGGAAAGGGGGGGGTGGAGGAAAAGAGTGCCTCAGATGTAGAAGCACCGAGGGTTCCGTCACACCCCAGCTCACTACTTCAGACAGACCTCCGTTCTTTCTCTCTGGTACCTCAGAGATCAGCCTTCCAATCCTCCCCGACACTCTTTAGTTTCCTCCTTTATATACCCTTTCAACCCCTCCTTCTGCCACCCATCCGCGTGATTAAGAATCCTACTGCCTATGACACCTGTCCTATCCTGGGAGACTTCCACCCTTAGACCCGCCTCCCTGTATAACCAGTGCTGCGTTATGGCAGGGAGTGCCCACTTCCTGTTTGTGTCCAATGCCAGCATCCGTGTCTTCAGACCGTCTCTGGGGTAAGTCTGAAACCTGCCACCTGGCACGCTCCTTCCACCGGGCCCTCCCCCCTTCGCGTCTTGTGCCTGTTGTCCTCCTGCCCCATTGCGGGCGTTGAGGGAGTGGTTCGGCATTTCGGGGGTTTTCGAGCCCACTCTTCCCCCCGGGGACTTGTAAGTTGCTCGGCGCTAGTAGCGCCAGTCCCGCCGCAGCAGCCAGTAGGGCCGTGGAGGAACCCGTGGCAGGACAGTTTGTGGGAATGTTCCCAAGTGGATTATAAAGATAGGACAATAGATATATTAGAAATCAATCCAGTTTGGGCATATTGTAGGCTATCCTTGACAAATTAGTTTAAATGTTATTCCTTCCTTTGTTATGATGTTTTGTATAAACTTGTATTATGGAAATTAAAAGCAAAATAAAATATTTTTGTTAAAAAACCATCCCACCGGTCAAATTTGAACAGGGTATGTAAATTACAGTGCAATCCTAGGCAACGCTGCTCCAGACTAAGTCCACTGAAATCCATGTAACCCTTCCTAGGATTGCATTATTTGCTGCTCTGGCTGACTTTCCACCTGCATGTAGTATGCATTTGGTGATAGTGAGGGATGGATGCAATACTGAGGCATCCTAAAAATTGTGAAATGCTTCATCAACACGCCATTGTCCTCTTTCCCCCTCTTTCTAGCTCCGCACAGTGCTAGTATGCCAGGGTTCCTTATCCTTCTTCTTGTCCTCTCTTATGTTTACCCATGTCTCTTTCAGTGGATCCTTTCCCAAACTCTGCCCCTTCCTATACTAACTTTCAATCAGCCTCTCCAAATATATACACTTTTTAATAGATAATTTTCTTAGCTTCCAGCTGGAATTAGCAGATATTATGACATTTCACTCTCTGAGTGCTGAGTTGTGGAACAAGGACTCTCTCTCTCTCTCTCTCTCTCTCTCTATCTATCCATACACACACACACACACGGAATAAGATCCGTTGTGTAAATAAATACGAGCTCTAGAAAGAGGCTCTGGGAGACTGCCCCGGCCTTGGGCACTCAGCATCAATTTGCTGTGGCAACCTCAGCAGGGTATAATGACACAGAGTCCACCATTTTCTCCAGAGGAACTGATCTCTGTTACCTGTAATTTTGAGTGATCTCCACACCTCACCTGGAGAGTGGCAACAATGGTTCCACAGGAGAAAATGGCTGGTTTGGAGGGTGGCATCTATGGCATTGTACCTGTCTGAGGTCCCACCCCTCCCCAAACCTCACCCTCTCCAGGCTCCACCCTCAAATCTCCAGGAATTTCCCAACCTGGAGTTGGCAACCAGTTGCCACCCCTCTCTCCTTCCCAGCCAATCTCCTACCTGCCATTATCTGCCCCTCTTACTTCAGGTTTCCATCTCTTCCCCTCTCCCTGTAGCCTCTACCTAGTAAAAGTACAGTCTTTCTCCAAAGTGGTGACCAAAGCAGGTCACATCATTCTCCTCTCCCTATTTAGATTTGCACAACAACCCTGTAAAGTAGGCTATGCTGAAAGTCTGTGAATGGTCTGAAATCACCCAATCAGCTTCCACAGGAAGAACCTGGGGCTGGCAGATGGTGCTCTGAAGTGCTACATCACACTGGCTGTCTTGGGGGGGGCACCTCAGCAGGGTATAATGACACAGAGCCCACCATTTTCTCCAGGGGAACTGATCTCTGCCATCTGGAGAGCAGTTGTAATTCTGAGTGATCTATGGCATTGTACCTGTCTGAGGTCCCACCCCTCCACAAACCCCACCCTCTGCAGGCTCCACCCCTCAAATCTCCAGGAATTTCCCAACCTACCTTTATTCCCCCCTCACTCCTCAGCCTTCCATCTCCCCCCACACCTGCAGCCTCTATGGTGCTCTGAAGCCCTGACTGCCACATCACATTGGCTGTCATGGGGGGGCCATCTCAGCAGGGTATAAGGACACAGAGTCCACCATTTTCTCCAGAGGAACTGATCAATGCCATCTGGAGAACAGTTGTAATTCTGAGTGATCTCCACCCCTCACCTGGAGATTGGCAGCAATGGTTCCCCAGGAGGAAATGGCTGGTTTGGAGGGTAAAGTCTATGGCATTGTACCTGTCTGAGGTCCCACTCCTCCTCAAACCCCACCCTCCCCTGGCTCCATCCCTCAAATCTCCAGGAATTTCCCACCTGGAGTTGGCAACCCTATCTCCTTCACAGCCAGTCAGCAATCTACCTTTATTCCTCCCTCACTCTTCAGCTTTCCATCTCCCCCCTACACCTGCAGCCTCTGCCACGCTCTGATGCCCTGACTGCTACGTCACATTGGCTGTCGTAGGGAAGCCATCTTAGCAGGGTATAAGTACACAGAGCCCACCATTTTCTCCAGGGGAACTGATCTCTGCCATCTGGAGAACAGTTGTAATTCTGAGTGAACTCTAGCCCTCACCTAGAGATTGACAACAAAGTAGTCTTTCTCTGCAATGGGGACCAAAGCAGCTTACATCATTCTCCTCTCCCCCTTTTGATTTGCACAACAACCCTGTGAGGTAGGTTAGGATGAAAGTCTGTGACTGGTCAAAAATCACCCAGTCAGCTTCCACAGCAAGAAGAGGGAGGGGGGAGGAGATGGAAAGTTGAAGTCAGAGGTTTCCGGCTTTGGTGGTCGCCATGGCGGTCGCCTCTCCTGATCCTCTGAGAGAGGACTGCCAGAGCTCGCGGTAAGGAGGGGTCGTGAGTGTCCGTGCCACCACTGGAACCTGTGTAGGAGGTTCCTAGCCATGGGGTGCAAGAAAGCTCTTCCTCCGGCTATCCTGCTGATGAAGGGGGGCTTTTCAATGCCCCGAAGGTCCTGCTGCGGAGCGTCCTGAATTGGAAGTAGAAGCGCACATTGGAGCAAGCATTTGGTGGCCGAGCAATTTGCAAAGTAAAGCGGATCCAGCGTTGAAATGTGAGTTGGAGTTTAAGCAAGAAGCTAAGTGGAAACTCACTCTTTAAAAGTGACGGGGGGGACTCTCCCCAGTTAAGAAAAGAAACTAAGCAAACTTTGTGTTTTAAGTAAAAAGGGTGGGTGGAACATTGAAGCAAGAGAGACTGAAAATAAAAGCAGTTAAGAACTTACTAAGCTGCGTTGGGAGACTCAGAGACTGTGATAACTTTGAGAAATTGTAAACAATCTCAAACATGGCACTCACGAGAAAGGACGAGAAAGACAAACAAGTTAAACCAAAACTTCTTGCTGGAACTGCTGGCCCAGTGAGTCCTGCCCCTAGACAGGACACGACTACAGAGCTACAAAAGATGCTGCCAGAAGCATTGCAACCCCTGATGGAACAAGTAACAGCTTTGCACAGCAAATTCGACGCACAGCAATTGCAATTGACTGAAATAGCAAAAAAAACCCAAACAGATAAAACTGATCAAGAGGTAAAAGAAGTAGATACCAACACTAAAAAGCTCCAAAAACAACTGCAGGTGATGGAAAAAAAGAGATTGATGGAGGAGTCTCAACGTTTACATCTACAAATGGAGAGACCAAGCTATGTCTTCAAGATTTCAAGGGGTTCCTGAAGAAAAATCTGAGAATCTGAAACAGACTATGAGTGATGCATTAGGACCTATGGCAGATATAAAAATGGACAAGAAAGAATAATCTGCCTGGGGAAGTGATTATAAGATTCTTTAGACGACAAGTGAGAGATCAGATTCTCAAAGTGACAAATGTATCTATCTTGAAGATCAAAGAAAAAGAAATAAAAGTATTAAAAGGCATTCCATTTGAAATAAGAAGAAAGAGGAGGAAGTACAGAGACTTGGTGACATTCTTACAAAAGAAAAACATCCCCTACACAAGGCTGGTGCCTGAAGGTACAATCTTTAAATTTATGGATGGGAAAGAAAAAATTGACTCTGTTGAGAAGGCACGAAAATTTCTGCATCTACATAGTTGTGCATCAGGAGAGGTTGAAGCAGAGAAAGAAGGCAGCACCAAAGGCTGCGAAGGAGAAGGAGAAACGGCAACATCAGACGGGGATTCAGACTCTAAATTAGGGCCAGCTGCCCCGAAGACAAGCGATCATTTGAGAAAGCCAAAATATAAAAAATAAGATGTTATCATACACTGAATGCTCTTAAAATGTATTGTTATGAGTCTTATATTGCTCTTATTTAGAAGTCAGAAGTAGAGGTGTTTAAAATCAAATTATTAGCATAAAATTATTGTTAGATGACCACATTCAATGAAATTGAATTGAATTATGTGCTGTAAGCTAAAATTGTTAAGCAGTTTGTATGACCACCATCTCTTGGGTTTTTAGTGGGTTTTCTTTACTTTCGCCTGTAGTATGTAGTTCCCCGCCCTGATTTTCATTGTAGTTTTATAGTTTGTAGTTTTTAGAAAATGCAAATTAAAAAAATCCCCTATGGGGGGCTAAAAAAAAAAGTTGAAGTCAGAGAGGCAGATAACAGTAGGTTGATGGTTGGCTGCTCTTCAGATGGCAGAGATCAGTTCCCCTAGAGAAAACTGTGGACTCTTTGTCATTATACGTTGCTGAGGTCACCAGAGCAAATTGACACTGAGTGCCCCAGGCCAGGGCACCCACCCAGAGCCTCTTTCTAGAGCTCGTTGTATTTATTTCCACAGCAGGCCTTATCCCTAGTATGTGTGTGTGTGTATTTGTGTGTATATATATTTGTCTGTGTATATATGTGTGTGTGTGTTTGTGTGTGTGTATGACAGTCGTCAACTTTAACAGCCAGTCAATCTTAATACTTGCTTTTAAGTTACAATTTCAAAATATGATAATTCCTCTGTAGCAGGGATAGAATGTGTGTGTGGGGAGGCAGCTTACTTTGTTGTTGTTCAGTCGCACAGTCGAGTCCGACTCTTCGCGACCCCATGGACCATCTCCCGCCAGGCCCTCCTGTCTTCTGCAGTCCTCCGAAGTTGGCTCAATTTCATGGCAGCTTACTTACTAGGTGTTATTTTAATAGGTGGGCCCAGCCATCTATATATCTAATAGCCAAGTTGCCCCCTCCGTGCGGATATCTAAATCCGCACATCGGGGGCACTTGGGGGGGCAGGGAGATTTTCCTGCACACGTGGTGCAATGCCCAGGTGTGCAGGAAAATATTAAAAGTTGAAAAAAATATTTAAACTAGGTAAAAAGTAAAAATTAAAAGAGCGTTCCCTGCGCATGCGCAGAGAACGCTCTGGGAACTGGCGGGCTGGCGGCTGGAAGGCACTCACGCCTCGCCGCTGGAGCCGGGGTGGGTTGGGGGAAGGAGATCGGCCAGGCCCAAGACAGGGAGCGGGGGAGGAGATTGGGAGGCCCGAGTGGGACTCTTGAAGCTGAAACCGGCTGAAACTCCTCATGGAGAGCAAACTTTGAGTCCAGCGGCACCTTTAAGACCAACGCGAGTTTAGCCAAAGTAGGAGGTTTGGTGTGCAAGGCACACTTCTTGGCATCCAGGCACACGAAAGCGCACACCTTAAATAAACCCTTCTGTGGTCTGAAAGTCGCCGCCGGACTCTGAATTCGTTCCGCCGCTTCAGACCCACTCGGGAACTCTCCTCCGGGAGAAGGCAGGAGGCGTTTTTCATGTCTCTGCAGCGCTGGAAGGGTTAAGCCTGCGGAGCCTTTTGCCAGAGGGGCCACGCAAGGAGGGGGGCGGGAAGGAGGAGAGGCGCCTTTCCGGGGGGAGAGGAGAGGAGGGGGTTTGCTTCTGTACGGTGAGGAAGGAGGCCCGGGAAGGTTGCAGAGAAGCCGTGCAGCCGGAACCCGGGAAGGGTCCCCTTGAAGCAAGGCAGTGACCCCCAAGCACAGCAGCGGCTTTGATTCTCCACGCCTCCATACACAGCTGCTGGTGTGACCTTGGGGCAGTCACAAGTTCTTTCAGAGCTGTCTCATGTGTGGAGGTCCCTCCCCCCCGCGAGTATCGCGGGTTCCACCCCTTGTAGTAATTCTAATTCAAAGTTGCAAGCAGAAAAAGAGCAAAATTAACACATGGGTTGTTGGAGCTCTGGGTTTCCTAAGGAAGTGAATGAGCAATGGGATTCTAACACTGGTATAAGAGGATGCGTCATACTTCTGCTCTGGAATTGGCTTTGCCCCCTGTTCTGGGCTAACAGTAGCCTTGGTGCTGCTGTACCACATACTGGGAAATGAAATATTGGACTTACTGGTAAGGTTCCTTCTTCTTGAGGGTGAGGAAGACACTCTGATAAGGTTGGGTTCCTCTTCCTACAGTCCCTGGAGGCAGGAAACTGATTGCACTTTCCATCTCCGGGGGAGGAGGAGCCCACCTCTCAATTTGAAGACTTCCACCATGGCTGATAACAGTTTACCACGGCCAAACAAACAAAGAATGAAGCTTACAGAATCCTATGAAACAAACAATTACAGGCAAATGTAAACTGTTAGAACCGTGAAAGAATAATGAACATGGAGACTGGCAGTCAGTCACCCTTTAGGAAATCTAATAGGCTGAACAGAGATCCTCCAACTAGGGTGGGTCCAGAGTGTCCTCTTTGCCTCGAGAAGACAGAACCTTCATGATTAAGTTCAGTGTTCTGTTCTTTCTCTCTCTCTTGAGGAGGAGGAGGACACTCTGATATGTTTGAGATATTACAAAGCTCATCCAATTCAGGGAGCATAGAGATAACAATAGGACTAAACCACTTGCTGTAGAACTCTCTGCCCAAATGATGCATCAGCCGAGGTGATAGAGTCCATCTTGTAGTGCCTGATAAACAGTGACACCGAGACGCAGGTAGTGGCCTTGCATATATCTGCAACAGATGCATTTGTGTCAAATGCTGCTGATGTGGAAGCAGTTCTCATTGAATAACCCTGTGATCCCCCTTGGTACTTAAAGGCCCTGAGATTCATATGCCAAGGAAATGCAGTCCTTTAGTCACCTACTTAGTGTAGCTTTAAAAACCATTTCCCCCTTGACTCCTGGATGAAAGGCCACAGAAAGGGAATCTGACTTCCTAAATGCCTTGGTTCTTCTGATATAAATGCAAAGTGCTCTGCTAAGGTCAAGCGAGTGCCAGTACTTCTCCCTAGGATGAGATGGTTTGGGGCAGAAGCAGGGGTCATTTCGTAGAAAAAGAGCTAGGGGGACTCATTAGCATAACTCATTAGCATATGCCACACCCCCTGACATCACCGGAAGTGTGTCCTCCCCACAGCCGGCGGCGACCTCCAGCGGGCACCAGCAGGGAGCTCCAGGCCCCGCCCTCCCGCACCTCACCCGGGGGGATGGCGTCCCCCCGCGTCCCCCCCAAATGACCCCTGGGCAGAAGGATGGCAAACATATCTCTTGTGAGCTGTGAAAAGGTGTGTTGACCATGGGAATGAAGGTGGGATCTGTGTGCAGGATCACCATGTCCTTTTGGAAGATGTATAAGACCTTTCTGATGGAAAGAACACTTATCTCTTGAGAACCATCTTGCTCATGTAACTGCTACTAGGAAAAATACCTTCAGGGTAAGGTGCTGCAGTGGCTCAAGTGGTTAAGATGTTGAACTGCAGGCTGTGGAAGGTCGATAGTTCAGCAGTTCGAGACCCGGGTGCCGTATGACGGAGTGAGCTCCCGTCTCTAGTTCCAGCTCCTGCCAACCTAGCAGTTCGAAAGCAAGAAATTGCAAGTAGATAAATAGGTACAACTCCAGTGGGAAGGTAAGAGTGTTCTGTGCACCTTGGTGTTTAGTCATGCCGGCCACATGACCACTTTGGACAGCGCTGGCTCTTCGGCTTTGAAACGGAGATGAGCACCGCAACCCTAGAGTCAGATTGGACTGGCTTTCGAGCAAGGGAACCTTTACCTTTACTTTAAGGAACTTCAGGGAAACTTCTCTCAGAAATTTCTTCACCGCTGGGTGCCTGGAGAGTGCTGTACTGCAAACTGATGAAAGTACAGTGCTCAGGGCAGCTACCTCGTAATGACTGTGTGCTTTTAGACCCTTTGAAACTCCATCCTGTATGAAGGACGATACCTGAGGAAGATCCAGGGTGTCTGGCTGCAGGTGTTTCCCCTTGCACCATCTGCCAAAGGCATTCCAAGAACTGTTGTAAATTTTGGAAGGTGAACTTCTAAATGACCTGATCAGAAAGAACCTGTGCAATCAGCGCTTGCTGCTCAATTGCCATCCTGTCAGACAAAGCCAAGCTGGGTCTGGATGATTGATGGGATCCTGAAATAGCGTACTGGGCCTCAAGAGATAAGTTCCCATGTAAGTTGAACTGTTGATTTCAGCATGCTGGAAAACCAAGATCTCCTGGGCCAATATGGTCTCCTGTTTCATTTTGTTCAGAATTTTTGGAATCAAAGGTACTGGGGAAAAGGCATATAGAAGGCTTGAGGTCCACAGATACATCAGAGATTCCACTTGCTCTGCTTGTTGACACTGGTGCCTCGAGAAGAATCTGGGTGTCTTGGCATTGGTCAGTGAAGCAAAGAAACATACAACAAGGGCAAGGAATATTTACTGGCTGAGGGACCACTCTCCTCGGTCTAGCCTGGTGTGGCTGAGCCAGTCTGCTTGAACATTTGCTATGCCACTGATGTGTTCTGCTCTGAGAGAGGCTAGATGTTGTTTTGCCTAGGACATGAGGATGGTTGATTCCTGTTGTAGCTTCCTGGCAGTTCACATGTGTCTTGGCCATGGTGTTGTCTGTCCTTATACACATATTCAATTGAGACAGGTGTTCTTGGAAGTGGAGAAGTGCCAGAAGAATTGCATGCAGTTCCAAAAGACTGATGCTAAGGGAAGCATGTAGCCCAGTGATCAGGCTGAGGACTGTTGTGATCTGTAGGTTTGTGGTCACTTGAAAGGGTTTACCTACACGGTTGTCCACCAAAGGAGTCCTTCCTGGGATGCTGACTGATGTACTTTTGGAGGGCTAGGAGCCTCTGATATGGCAACAGCATCCACTGAAGTACTTGAGAGAGTGCCCAGGCCTAAGGAGCTGCCTCAGTAGCTGCCATTTGGGCTTGTAATAATTGCTTGTTTAAAATGGATGGATCCTAATGGATTTTAGAAGTTATTACTACTTGTAGTAATTGGTTTATTAGTGTTGTGTATCCCAAAGAGTATGTTTTTAATTTGAAGTTACTACAAGTCTTAGATCATTTGAACCATTTTATTGCCATATATTTTCCATCATGTTCTCATTCTCAAACCCACATTGTGTTGTCAGTTTAGCTTGCATTACCAGTATTCATATACTGTTTATTCTGCATGGAATTCTCCTTTGGTTACTTAAAAAAAATGTGATGTTTCAAGTATACGCTTGTGGTTCAGTTTCAGTTATTTTCTCTTCTGCAATGCTGTGCACACCTTTCCAATGGGGATAGGGATGCTACCCTCCAGGTGGGAACTGGGAGTCCCCTTGAATTACAGCTCATCTCCAGACTACAAGAGATCAGTTCCTCTGAAGCAAATGGATCGTTTGGAGGGTGAACTGTATGGTGTACCCCACTGAAGTCTCCCTAGGCTCCATTTCCAAATCTCCAGGATTTTCCCATCTGGCAACCCTACCACCTCATCCGCCGGGGGAGGGGGGACCTGGCAACCCTGACAATAAAATGTTCCCTTTCTAACTCCCATTGCTTCTAATGTATGCTTTGAACTAAAAATAATATGCTTTCACTTTCTGTTCACTTTCTGTTACTCAATGAAAACTTGTACAAGTGACCCAAACTGCCTTGCAGAGGGCTCTGTCACCTGGGATATCTTGGTTGTCTTCATTATTATTAATTTACCAAGTGGAACAGAGAATTCCACTGCCCATCAGGTGCCAGTTTGTGGTAGAATGTGTGAAGAAATGGTCATCCATGTGAGCTCTGACTAAGGCTATTTTGAGGGGAAAGTATTTGAAAAAGAGATTCTGCCCAGCTGTTTCTGAATAGCAATTATCAATTTTTTCCAGAAGCCCTCTGTTGGCAGAGTGTGGGAAACAGGAGCCACGAGGAGCTGATGGAAGGAAAGTGTGCAGAATGGCCATATGGAAGCTCTGTTGCCAACACTTCTGCATTAGGGTTGCCAGCCCCCAGGTCCAAGTGGGGGGCGTCCCCCAGTTTTGGGGCTTCTCTCCACCACGGACCAGTTGGCCTAAACAGGGACGTCACTGTGCAACGATCCTGGTGCAATAAAATCACCTGGAAGTGATGTCGTGTCAGGGATGCTCCGGTTTTGGGACAAAACTCCATGGTTTGAGGGCAAATTTACCATAGAGTTTTGCCCAAAAACCAAAGTGTTGCCCTGGCATCGCCAACGTGATGGCATCACTTCTGGGTGATGTCATTGCGTTGTATGACATCCCCGTCAACCCCTGGAATGCCCCCCAAATCCCCCTGCTGGATTGATGAGGGGACCTGGCAACCCTACTCTTCATTCACACCTGGCAATGAGGGCAACATAGAGAATCCATGCTGTGCGGAAGCAGCCAAAGTTACTTTGAATTCTATTATCTCCATTTATGAACTAGTCCTATATCTCTGAAGATACCAGTCCTATACTTTGTTGCAGATCATTGCATAATGGCTTTCACTTATTTGAGTAAAACTATTGGGACTGATTCATGCATGCTGTTGTGTCACTGGCAATGCAGTCCTAAGCGGAATTAATTCCCTTGCTCAAAAGCTAGTCGAATCCGACTCTAGGGGGCGGTGCTCATCTCCATTTCCAAGCCAGCGCTGTCTGAAGATGTTTCCTTGGTCATGTGGCCGGCATGACTAAACACCGAGGTGCACAGAACGCTGTTACCTTCCCACTGAAGTGGTACCTGTTTATCTACTTGCAATTACTTACTTTCGAACTGCAAGGCTGGCAGAAGCTGGGGCCAGAGATGGGAGCTCACTCCATCACGCGGCACTAGGGTCTCAAACTACCGAACTACAGACCTTCTGGTCTGCAGCTCAGCATCTTTCTAAATTCTCTGATGTCAATGGGCTTAAATTCTCTGATGTCAATGGGTTTAGAAGAGTGTAGCAGGTGATTGATGATTCAGTTTCCTTCATGTTTATGTTATAGCAATGAAGACTGTCAACAAAAGCTTTAATGGAGAGAGAGTTGTGTTTAGAACAAGACTGCTCCCCCTGGAAAAGAGCTGCTCTCCTGCTTCTCGAGGGAGCATGCTCTCTTTAACCTTGATTCAGTGTATTATGTTACTCTTTAGGCATTATTACAGGAATACGAGGTGAGGTGAAATATGTGCCTGTAGTGACTGCTTCATACACTTATTCACACAATCATGCAATAGCATTGAATGATGAGTATGCATGTGTAAGTTTCTGTTATTCAGCTCATACCCAGTGCTGAATTATGGGGGAGAAATTTGTTACATGGGATTTGAATGCATATTGCTTACATGTGCACAGCAAGTTTCTGCCATAGTTTCAGGTCTAAATGAAGCCTAAAGAGTCATCATATGATCAGTGGAAGGCAAGGATTATGGATTGTAGCTCCATGCACAGATGGGCCTTTCACTGATTATTGCTGAGTGGATCATCTGCAAACACTGTTTGCCTTGGCGTGCATGTGGACTGGCTGTGTTGGGTTATACATGTTTTCCATGCAGGGATGGCCTGGTGTAGTTTCCCCATTGCTGCTGCAGTGCCAATATAGCGCAGTGGCAACAGAGCTTCCACATGGCAGGTTTCCTCCTAATTTCCCTATCCCAGTCCCTCTGCAGTGGCCACACATGCACACATACCTTGTGCAATCACAGCTTTCCCCATGTGGTATAAAAATGTATGTATCAGGTTCTGTGATCCCCCAGTTTTCATTTTTTAAAAGTAAGTTGTGAGGAAGTAGGAAAGAAATCCACTTCCCAACAGCCAACCTGGGGCAAATAACGTGTGTGAAAATGGCTACAGACCAAGCAGCCTTCTGTTAATGACTTTGAATTCTGTGCTTCACATGCCAGGAAGGTATTAGCAACTTGTTGTGAACGTATATGTTTGAGGAGTTTGTTTGCTTACAGTTGGGTAATTTTGAGAAGGCTGTAATCCCATGATTAAAGGCTAGTGGCATTTTTCTGTTACACGTTTTCATCAATTTGTAACCTGGGGGTTGTTACATTTCCAGGGAGCTATTTGACAGAAAGTATTTCAAGCTTTGGTAGTGCTTTTTCTCCCTTTCTAAAGTGGGGCTGTGGGTGGAAGGGGGGGGGATATATCATTGCTCTCTGTTTGGAAGGAGTCACTTTTCTTTTGGTTTTACAAACTGTTTGTTCTTCTTTGGCAGCACCTGATGAATGGAAAACTTGAACGTTGCAGGCTCTTAGCCTTTTATGTAAATTATTTCCTTGTTGCTATTCTGTACAATTCACCCATAGTACTCAGCACTTAGGCCAGTATCTAATTCAATAACCACTCATTATCCATAAAGACCAGGCATGTATTTTGTTGCATCAAAGTACGGAAGAAAAGTTAATGTAACTATGTTACAACCTTTCCAAAGAGGCCCTTTTAACCATCACATTAAGACTTTTAAAACATTTATCCTGGCTTTTATGTGTATTTAAAGTTTAATTCTTGTATTCTGGCTCAGCGTACTGGCTTTTACAATGTTCAGGTTGTTTAGTGGCCTCCTCTTCCACAGATTAAAAAAAATTAATATTGAACTCTGCTGAAATGTTTGAAGAAAAGAGATTAATACATTCTGCCAATAAATGTTAAAACTAAAAAAAGCAAGGAAAAACAGTTTGTCCCTGCATATACTAATATATGACAATGTAAGGCCTACCCTTAACGGTAAGAAGTTTTAAGGACTGTGCTGCCAGTGTATGAGAGAATGCCAGTGCTTTATGATGTCTCTGTAATGTTTTATATACATACAAATCTGCCAATCGTGTTGAAGGACCAGAGACAAAGACACTGAATTAGTTAGAAACTGGTATTAGTAACTGGTGAATATTTTGTGAGCATTTTCATTAGCATTTGAGGGGGGAAAACTCATTTGATTTTTCCAGAGCATTTCTCTTATTTGCAGTTTTGGTGTCTATGTGGTTATGATACCACATGCATGCACATTATCACTGGATAGTGTATCCACTGGATTATCACTGTGTATCACTGGATACACAGAACAGGATTACCACTGGAAACTGTAGTTTGGTTGTACCTGCTTCGCACTCATCCAGTAACTGCTGGGAAATTTACTTCTGCCACTTCTCTGATGTATGCTCCTAGGAAGATTAAAGAGTGCTTAGATATGGTTGAGGAAAAACAATCACAAGAAATGTTGCAGCCAAGGAACTGATTGATTCAGATGCAGAAAATGCTTAACAAAAGGCTACTTGGCTGGGGAGATGGTACTTCATATCCATCAATGAGAGTTTCATCAAAACTTTAAAGAATTGTATAAGTGCCCATAAGCTCATGGAACACACCAATATGGAGAGACAGAACTTAGAGATTTGGCAGTTGATTTGTGCAGCTGAATACTAGGAGCCAGTCTATATATATATATATATATACATATACATCAATGTGTGTGTGTATGTGTGTGTGTGTGTATACACACACACACACACACATACACACATATATATATACTTGTAAAATTCAGTACCATCTCTATCTGGGAAAGGAGACCAGGCCAGCTAAATATACCATCCCTTCTGTGCAAAAGTAGCATTGTTTTTATTACTTCTATACATGGTACTTCAGTCAAATCCATGGTGCAATATTAAGCAACCTTCTTGACATCAATGGACTTAGAAGGGTGTAACTCCTAAGGATTGTGCTACCAGAGAGCTAGTTTCAGTTGTGGACTGTAGTACCTGGGATCTGTATAGCTGCCTCCTTTCTTTCCCGTACTTCACTTGGCCCTGTGTAATTTCACTGGTGCCATTTTAAAACTTACCAGATATACATATGCACCATGTTTAAAATGGTGTGTATGGGAGAATTTATAAAGAAAGGATTAACAGGACAATGTCAAGGAAAAGCTGGGAGAAGACCCTCTCCCAAAGGAATTGAAAACTACAAATCCTGTCCTTTCTGTAAAGCCATTATTCTTATCCATACAATATCTGAATAATGTTTGTTTTTTAACTGGATCTGGTCATGGACCGTAATATAATTAAATTATAATTACAATTTTATCCATATATTTGAGAACAGATGTGATCTTGATCTAAAGAAGAGGCAGTCTTTGTCAGATAACTGTAAGAAGAAAACTATGGCTAACTATAAACAAACCATTTTCTAGCTATGTGTGTAGTTGACAGAAGATCATATTAAGGTGGTATACAAAAGATCACCCATAATATAATCACTTGTCACTTGTCATCTTCTGAAACATGCAGGACAGTAGCCATATGCAGCCCTATAGTTTGTGATCATGTTTGGCTTACACAGGATACAATTATGACAATAAATGTTTTATGCGCATTTTGAATGTATTCTATTTAAGGTGTGATTTGTTTAGCACATTTTAGATCCTCTTGTTTCTGTCACAGAAATAGTCATATCATGAATGTGGCATTTGCCTTGTAAGAGCAATTATCTAATGGAAAACCTCAAATATGTATGCTTTGTGAAGAGATTTTTAATTTATAGTAAAATTGGTGTTTTTTTAAACAAAGGGTAGGTTGGTTATGCAGCAGATGTGAAAGTTTTGCCTTTATATTTTAAATAGGTTTATGTTCTCAGCAAGTGTGGGCCAGCTTGGTCCAAGAAGGGTTTAGAGTGCCAGATGTTGCACATAATCAGAGATGTTATACAGCTGTTTCCCATTTCTTTTTACAGTGCTCACATAAATGCACAATAAATGTACTAAAATATTTTTACTGTACTTAAGCAATCAGTGAAGGATGTTACTACAAGGAACTTAATTTAATATGTATAGGCTGTTTGTGGCAGGTGATACTCATGGCAGTAAATGTGAGAGAAAGCTACCAAAAACAAACATACTTTTGCTGTGTTGCTTACTTGGCTTCAGAATTTCTTCCTCTCCTTAATGTGATGTTAAAATAGATGCACCTTAAATGAAAGATAGTTTTGCATTTAGTGGTGAACATTCTGAGGTTCCCAGTCAGTGTGTTTTCCTAGAGAAATGAGTTCCTGACTCTTGCCTTGACATCTCTGCAAGTCCCAGCTTTTCAATGCACAAGTTTTCCCTGATTCATTGCCAGTTTCATTGATCCATGAGAACTTGGTGAAAAGAAGGTCATTATTGTAGGGGGAGGGGACTATCAAGCTGCTTGAACTGCTTCCTTTGGAGCATTTCAAGTGTTGAAGCAAGAACCTTGAATTTGACTCTGCTATCTACCTAGAGTAGGACAATCAGTGTTTAGCTTCTTAACTTTGAATACTGAGTTGTTTTAGATCATCGGCCTCATGACTAATTATACTATCAACCTAGTTAATCAAATTATAAAATCTTCAGTTACTATTAGTCTGCTTTTTCCTTTGGCATTTGTGTTGCACAGTAAAGATTAATGATTTAACCTAGTCTGAGAACCTTGAGTGGCAGGGGATTCAAAAGGAATTCTACAGTTGAGAGTGGCAGTTAAGAGTGGCAATTAAGAAATGACAGTTAACTGGGAAGAAAGGTTAAGGGAGTGAGAGGATCAAGAAGGATCCCCATTCAAACCTGAGTGAAATAGCTTCTAGTAAAAGGGGGGGGGGTGATCCCTGTCAAATGGTTAAGAAGGGATACTGGAACTTGTGTGAATGTTCCTGCCTTCACCAACTTAAATGTCTCTGAGACAAAGAAGCTTATGCTTGTTTATTTGAGCAGAGTCTGCCAAGAAATCTCTCTCAAGTTTTAAGACCTGTCTGTATAACTAAACAGCCATGTGTTTGTGACAGATTATCCATTGTCTGTATTTATACAAAGTTACCTCATGCTTGTTGCCCTTTCAACTTCTAAGTCCTAAACCTGATACCTACTTGTCCTTTTCCCCTCATAAGTACAATAAAACAGTTTGTTTTGAATTACTGACAGCATCTTGTGTGCCATTTTCGAACAAAGGCAAAGCAAGGATTTTAGTTGGTCCCTCAGATCCCTAGACTGGGTCAGCATATATCCATATACAGTTAAACAACTGGGTGGGACAGACAGAAAAACAAAGAAGAAAAAAATAAAAGGGGCTGCCCAGCCAAAACAAAGATGAAGGACCCTGAGGGAATTGTCATAGCATCACTTGCAAATAAACCTAACTCCTAATTATATAGGAGCCAGGTTTTTGGTAGTCTAAGGTCCTGGTGAACAATTAATTTAGCTGGTGAGCCACTTTAAGAATGGATTGCAGGGTAAATGGGCCAAGGTCCCAAACTCCAGCTCCCAAAGTAGTCTGCCAAAATACCAATTATCACAGTCCTCCACACTGCTCATTTCTATATGAATTGGTAACACAGAACCAGGTACTACCCCTAAAGGGATCAGATTTGGTCACCTTCCCTTGCTGGCTCCAGATCAAAGGTATTCCACACATGATTCTAGAGAGAATTTTTAAAAGCATCTACAACTAAATCTGTCCCTTGGCTGTGTAAATTTTATTTTATGGGAAGCTTTGATCTGGCTCTAGAATTCTAAATGAAGCATAATTTCTATAGAGAGGGGAGCTGGAGCTCATACCTGCCTTCAACATTTGCCATATGCTCTGGAATTCCTGTTCTTTAACCCTAACTCTGTGGAGACAAATGTATTTACTCTGCGGGGAAGAAAAGGTGCACTAAACATATTCTGAGATATTTTTGTTTGTTACTACTTACATAATACTAGATTGGTGCCAGTGTGATGAACAACCTAGAATGTTTGACTTTGATCAGGAAGACCCTGGTGGGTATTGTTTTGCCCCTTTGGAAAACATATGCTGCCCATCGGTGAACATATGTTTTGCCAAAAGAACAAATAGCATCCACCAGGGATCACAGTGTGAAGGGAAGAGCCCTCTCTGCTTGCATACCATTGAGCTCCATGCAACTGGGAATTGGATTCTGAGCATGTAAACTGAAGCAAATGTCTGATTGCCAGGACCCATGAAGGATACAAGGAAAACATAATGTGTGGTTAGGCCCTCAGTCATGAAGTTCACTAGTTAGCCTTGGGTATGATGCTCTCTCTCAACCTGATACACTACACAGGGTTTTTGTGAGGATAAAATGGGGTGGGTGAAGAGCTGTGCTCCTTAGTGGAAAGGTGGGAGGATTGTGTAATAAAACAAATTGTTTCTGTTTCTGAAAGCAATTCTGGGTTTACCCACCCTGGAAGAAGTTTTAACACAGTTTTAATTCTAATCTTTAATATGTTTCTAATTTTTCTCTCACACACATTTCAGGAATTGCTCATAAGTGGATTTCCTGAATTTGTTAAGGTTGTAGAAGTTGGTCCAAGAGATGGATTGCAGAATGAAAAGGTAATTTAATATTCATGGTTGTAGTTATCTGAGGTAGACCATTTATGTATCTGTGTCTGGAAAACAGTGTTTGTCACTCCTGATAAGATTATAATTTTATATCCATACATTTTTCTCTTTTAAATACAAATATATCATACTGGATGATGATGGGAAGTAGGGGTGAACAGATTCCTCCAGTCCCATCCCATTTTGGATTTGTCCCGTCTTTAGTCCAGGTATTTTGCTTCAGTGGTCATCTGTCAAATTTTACAGATGTCAGGAAACAGAACTCATGGCTTAAAAAGAGAATGCCACAGTGTCTGTGGAGACTGCAATCAAAAGGGAAAATATAAAGTCCCATACTCACACACTTCTGTAACCCCAACAATTGTGGATCCTGGAAAAATACACCTAATTGTTACAATGTTAAAATCTCATCAATCAAATAATAGCCTTTTTAAAACTAAGCCTTTTGTGTACATCTCTTAGGGCTAAAAGGCCTTTAATAGTTCAAGGATGGCCAGGCTTCTAAAGGAGGCAGATGTAGCAAAAAACAAAAACAAAGAAACCAGTTTGAAAGCCTTCCATGAGACTGACGATTAAAAAAAAAATTTGTTATTACTTTTCACACTACATCCTATAGGGCATGGGGATGGGAACAACACTAAAACTAAAACAGAAGCTAAATAAGGCAAGGATCATTTGTAATAAAAAGATACATTCTGGCCGAGTTCAGACTGGCAATTTAAAGCGCTAGGGAGTCGTGGCAAAGAAAAACTGGAATAGACCTGGAACAGCTTGTTCCTGGTATTCCCGTTCACACTGCAGTGATTGAAGTGGGAGGATACCGTGGAGGAAGCGCAAGGGAGCATTCGCACTGTCGTCCACCCCTGGCGGGCTGTTAGTGTGTTTTCCGTACTCGGCTGCGTGCGCCTATGCACATGGGCACATCAGCAAATAGGGAAGGATCGACTCCACACTTCCACTCGACGTGCCGGAGCATTCCGGTCATGCGTATATGCACACCTGCACCTGCCGCGGAACCAGCTGGCACCTATTGTCAACTGCAGGTTGTTCCCGCCTTATCAGTGCTGGAGTTCACACTCAGGGAACCAGAATCAACATGCTGTATACACGGTTTGCTACCACTTTAACATGGTATCTTTTAAACTCAGGAGGGAAGTGGCACAAGATGGCTTGAGTACAGCTGGGGACACCTGAAACGTGCTTATGTGAACCCGCCCCTTTAATCCGCTACTGAAACGCTCTTCAAACGTTTGCCTGCCGGGCCAAACTGCCAGTCTGAACACGGCCACTGTATATGATGTTCCTACAATAGAAAAGAAAATTTTTAGGCTGAGTTATGACATTCTATAAAAAATAGCTTAAGTTAATTTTGATAATGATTACTCGGTGAATTGCATGGTTTATTTCAGTTCATTTATCCAGTTTCTTATTTTTGTTCTTATATTTCAGTTTAACTTTAAGCTGCTTCGGGGCTGCTACTCCTTTCTCTGAGTCAGAAGTCTCAGATGTCCCTTTTTCTGATTCATAGGTCCCAGATGTCTTAGTCAAGCTGCTTGACGAATCTTGTGAATCAGATTTGCTTTGTTCTTCTTGAATGCTTTTCTGCTTCTTTTCCCTTTTTTTGGGGTTTTGTTGCTCTTCCAGAAATTTTTTAGCTTTCTGGAGTCAAGTTTAATTTTTTAATTTTTATCTCTGTATTGTCTTCTTCGCTTTCTCACCTCAAATGGGATATTCTTTAAGACTTTCAACTTCTTCTTCTTTGATTTTCCAGGTTTTGCTGGCAGTACCTTTTAAAACAGCGTCTCTGGTAGATCTCTTAGAGAATTTAACAAATAGCTCACCTGGTAGATTATTTTTTTTAATAAAATCTGGATAAGTCTGATATGCCAAATCCATATCATTCTGTAGTTCTTCTTGCTTGAAATTGAGTAATAGGTGCCAGGGCTTCACTTAAGAGTTGTTTTAGGTTTTCACCTCTCTGTTCAGGCATGCCTTCAAAGCGTAACACACACATAGATCTATCCAGTTGAAGTTGTAATAATTGACCTTTTTCTGAAGATCTTTCTTTTTCTACTTCATCCACTTTTTGGGGGGGTATCTTTCAATTTAGTCTCCATTTTCTTGATAGCTTTTTCAGAGTTTTCTGTTCTTTTCTCCATACATGACAATTGCTTTTGCACTCCATCCAGTTTACTGTTGACATTAGATATCTGTTCCAGCAGAGGGCGCAGGGCCATTGCTAACATGTTAGGGAAGTCTGCAGCTGTTTCCTATGCCTGTGGAGGGGTTGGAGTCGATGGTTGGGTATTTCCTGTAAGAGGCTTCTTTTTGGTCACCATTCTTCTTCCCCTCCCAGATATTGTTTACATAAGAAGAAAGTTTTCCAAGTTAAAATGAACTTTCTCTGTTTGAGTTGCGCTTGGGATTATTTTCCACCTTTCAGTCTCCTGGAACGTCTCTCACGGTTAGTTTTGCTTTTTTCTTTTCGGTTTAAAGTCTATGGACTGCTTACTCTCATGGGGGGGGGGATTTCCAAACTCTTCCCCAAACCCACCTCTGCTTAGTGAATTAAGGACGTTCACTTAATGCTTAACCCGGGGATCGGTTAACTCAATTTTATCGCTTTAAAAGTTCTGCAGGAACGTTTCCACACTTAATCTCTTGCCCGCCTCATCTGGCAGCATACTTTGGTCACCATGTTGGCTCCCCTGATGGCAGGACCTCTTGGGGTTGAAGCGAGCCCCAATTCCTTGGCTGATACCTAGGAAGAGACTCCCTTCTGCACCCAGGCCAGCAGTCCCCTACAAGGACACTGGGGGGGCCAGACCCATCCGGGACCTCTCCTGTCTGCTGGATCTCGGCACGTCTCCATCAGGGCACGAAGAGATGCGTCCGAGCCTGGAATCACCAAAACCAGAAATCCCATGATACTGATGATTTGAAGGGCTTTTCAGTTTTACCCACATGAAATTGGAAAGAGGTTGGGTTTTGTAATGCAGGAATCCAAACCACATAGTTGTCAACTGTATCATAAGATAAAGGGGCAATAGTCAAATCCAGTTAGCAGTTTAAAGGCCTACAAGATTTCCACGGTATAAGTTTTCAGCAGTCAAAGCTCTCTTCATTAGGTATCTGATGAAGGGAACTTGGATTCAGAATTCTTGTTGGTCTTTAAGGTGCTAGTGGACTTGGCTCTTGCTCTTCTCCTGCACACCAGTGTGGCTGCACACTAGTGTGGCTACCCACCAGAAGCTATAAGGTAAAAGGGATTCTAAGGCATGTTGACAGATTTATGTTTCAATCTTTAAAAATTGTTGTTGGAGTACATGAGATTTGGACCATCTTCACAAGCACATAGGGCCATATGAGAACAACCTCTTCATGGTGATAGCTCACATTTTAGTTAGTTATGTTTTCAAATAGCTTTATGCTGCCATTTCCAGTACCCTTCAGGGCAGCTTAAGGCATATAACACTACAATGAATTAAAATAACAAATGTAGTTTTAAAAAAACCAAACCAAAATAAAGAACAAAATCACAGAAAACTAAGGTTGCGGTCATACGCACAAGATAATGCGCAAGGGGAGTGAGGCTATTTACCCTGGAGGAAATTGACCCGCAGTTGCATGATCACACAGTTCTTTGAAGCTGCGGGCATAGCCAGCCACTGTGTGATCAGATGCAATCGCGGGTGAGTCAGGGGTTTTTTTGCCATTTGTTTTTGATTCGCTTAAACAGAGAATCGATTAACCGCATCTCCACACTGACAGCTTCCTATGGCAGTATGTGATGATGCGCATACTGAGAAGGGGGGGAAATGGTATGGAGTTGGGATGGCCTGATCAGACCATCCCAATGCCATGAGAGTGCGCTGGAGCAATGACAGAGGGGAAAGTCCATCTGTGGCCCGTAGCAAACCGTTTGCTACTGGACTTTCCCCAGTGTCTTTTTACTCCACTTCTGCAGCAGAGCAAAATGGGTTGCCGATGGGTGCGAGACGCTGGGCAGATGTTTGTGTCTCATCACGCCCTTTAAATCCACCTAGCATTCGTGCCTGTGGCATGGCTAATTGTGCGTGTGATTGCACTCTAAGTCTAAATTAAACAGGCAGACATTTGATCTTTACCTGTGGTCTGAAGACCCATAACAAAGAAACCAAACAATCTTGACTGGGGAGGGGGATTGATAATTTTGGCCACTTGTGACCAGTGACTGCATTTCAGATGGTAAGCCTCTGAGGAGGATTTAAGCTTTGAAAGGGTTCAGAGATAGTTCTTGATGTACCCTGGACCTGGACCTGCATGCAGCAGCTATGTGAATATTGCCGTAATGAGCATGGGACTCACATATGAATCTTGATCACAAATTCTGATGAGAGGAAAGAGTGATGATCAGGTGGGAAAGATCTATGCAATTGGCCCCATCTATATAATGGTGGTATTCTCACATACTACAGTTATGTCAGTTACCCTAATGAAAAAACCACTCTTAACTATAACATTGCTTCCTTATTTTGATTTTCTGATTTCCCATTTCTCTCTGGTGGTTAATTATTTTTGATTTTCCCTCTGTCCCCTCTTACTGGGATCATTTTCACTCTTGGAATGCTTATATTTCAGGGTCTTTGGGCAGGACCCTGACACTTTTATGCTTTGTCAGTCTCTAAATTACAGTGTATGTAGATGGTGCTGTACAAAGCATATTAATCAGAAAAGTAGTTCATCACTGATCATGATGAACTGTGGTGTCATTTCTAAGGTTTTGATAACCGGTATCTCAAGATATGTCTTTTCCTGTATAAGCCACACAACCCCTTAAGATCAGTTAGCGAGATGGACTTTGGGTTCCTTCCATAAGGCTGGAAAGGCTGAGCCAGGCCTTTTCTGTGGTGACTTCAGAGTTGTGGAATGCTCTCCCCCAAGAAGTATGTAGTTGTTCTTTCCTTATCTGTTTCAATGGGGTGGGGTGGGGGGTGGAACTGGCCTGTATTTAACCAAACATCACAAAGACTCAAGGGTAGGTATAATTTCTTAAGAGGAAGAAGCAATTTCTGCTGAATCCCCCTCCCACTGGAGGCACTGACTTTGCCCCTTGTGCTCTTTCAAAAAGTTCACTGACTCCCCCCCCCAGGAACAATATTTCAGTCTATTCAATGGGCTGTAGTAAGATGGGGAAAATTCATGGAATTTACTGCCCCCCTTAAGAAAACCTTAAGTCTTCAGAACTATGTTGTTGGATACTAGCCACTGTTGCTGTGTTGGTCCCTTGGGGATTAATGGTGATTCTAATTGTGCTTTACATTTTTATATAGTTTTATATAGTTTTACATTTTTATATAGTTTTACTAGTTTCAGTTAATTTTTAAAAATGATTTGTAAGATTTTTAAATGTGTGTTTTAAGAATGGTTTTCAACGGAAAAGCAGTCTATTAATGTTGGGCTGGATTTTATGACTGCCTTGTGCTGACTGAGATGGTGTGTTCTGTCGAAGGAAAGCTTCTTCACTTAGCATAAAGGAGTCATAGGATTCAGCCCAATATAAGCAAGTACATAAAGAGAGCAGTTTTACAGACTTCTGAGAAGATCCAACAGTTGTCTGTGAGAGTCCCAGCTGGTTCTTGGGCTGTTTTCCTGCATGTGTCAGTTTTCTTATGCCTAAGAAAACAGCATCTGGTTACAAGTTTTATAATAACTTTATGTATCACTGGTGATTTTTTTTTTGTTTTACAATGTTATGAATATCTTTCTTTTTGTCCCAAATGTTCTTACCACATGGCATACAGAAGAGATTTTTCTTTCCCCTGTTCACAGGCTGTAGTCCCTACAGATGTCAAAATAGAGTTAATTGACCGACTTTCTAAAAGTGGTTTGCCTGTCATAGAAGTGACGAGCTTTGTTTCTTCAAAATGGGTACCTCAAGTAGGTAAATATTTAATAGTTGCACAATTACACTGAAAGCTGCAGTATTGTCACATCCTATATCAAATCAATGCCTTTCCTGACCACCACTGCCCTACCCAGCCTCGTCTCTCCTTTTTTCCAGGTACTACCTGACTGTGCCTACCCTTTCCCAGAATCCACTGTCAATTCTCCATCTCCTCTGTTTCCCCATCCCTTTAATACTTATCCAACTTGGGCTGTAAGTCTTCTGGGCAGGGAGGCTGCTATTTCTATTTTCATTCAGGGTTCTATCAATCCTAAATGTTATATGGTAATATAGTTTTTTAAAAAAACAAACAAATGATACAGAGCAAAACTTTGAGTCAGCCAACCCACTGAATTGGAATAAAATCTTACACTAGATGTTCACTACATGGAAATACTTTTGTGGGTATGAAATCCATCTGGCTTGAGTAAGGCTATAACTGTTTGCAATGGTCCTTCTCACAAAGCAATCCTCAGTATTTCAATATTTATTTCAGATCATTTCCTGGACTGAATGAAACTTGGCAATTCTTTGAAAAGCAATAATGTTAATTGTGTGAAACAGACATATTCCTGGTGCTACTCAGTGAAGATACTCAGTATTAGTAGTGTTTATCCTGCAACAGAGAGAATCGTTGTTAGTTTTCTGTCCTCCCCCCTCATGATATTAATCTGTAATATAAATGGTTGGTGTTTATCAGAAGGTTGCCAAGAAACAATGGGGCTTTGAAAGTGATTGACCTGGATCTGTCAAGTGCATTAATGATAAAGGGGAAAAGGATCTCTTCAGATTTTTGGCAAATGAGAAAAACTTAGTGTAAAGTTATGTTTATTGGGGGGGAAATCATAACCACATGTATACTGTAATTGGAGGTGACGAACGATGCAAGGGATGTTGAGTTTATGTGGACAGCTCAATGAAAACTTTGAATCAGTGTCCAGTGGTACTGGGGGGGGGAGCAAAGTCCATGCCAGAGATGATTACGAATGGGATTAAAATTAAAATGTATAAATCTGTGGTAAATCTTCATTTGAAAAATGTGCACTTCTAGTTGCCCCATCTAGATACACTCAATAAAACAATATTAATTCTACTCTGAATTCAGTCTGAGTCTGATGACTGGTTAGAAGCAGGACCTCTGTATATACCAGTGCTTGCTCCCGTAATTGCCTATTGCCAATTTATAAGTCACAATTCCCCATATTGTTAAAAGAACAAGGCAATCAGGCTAACAAACAGGACAGGAAAGCTTGCCTTCGTACTCTGCTTGTGGGCTTCCCAGAATCCTGTGGTTGGTTTCTGAGAAGGAAAATATATTCTTTTGCTGCTGCATGGCTGTTCTTAAGTTCTTGTGACCAAGACTGTAGGTTGGATTTGGATGGTGGGGTGGAAAGGTCATAGCTTAATTATAAGTTTGCACATTTTGATCCCTTAATTGGCACAGTTTATCCCCTAAATCTTTACTAGCAGGGTTTCAAAGAAGACCTGCATAGATACACACACTAGCTCTTGTTGTGCCAAATCTGATGAAGAGAGACATAAACAGGATTTCCTCAGTCCAATTTGTATTAAAGCTACCAGATAGCTTGCCTTTCAGAACAAAACTATGTTATCAATCTTTCTGATAAAAATGCTTCCCAGACCACCAAAACTGAATGTGTTCAGTGGTTGTATATCCATAAACCAGATCTTTGGCTACACTGATAACTTGTAGTAATTTATACCTTTGTGTGATGTCATCAGAAATATTGTACATGCCCAAATACATTAAAATGCAGGAAAAGGGAAATATTAAGCCATTTCTTTTAATAACGTGATAGCCTTTTGAAAATAAATTATAAGCACTATTTAATAGCTAAAAGTTCCTTTCACCTTCCTTCAGGATTCCCCAAAAGCGAGTCATGCAACTATGTTTTAATCTATTAACTAACTGACAAATCAGGGGAATGCAGGTTATTAATCACTTGACAGCCCTGTTTGTATTCTTACTTTCTTTATGAAAATAGTCGGAAGTACTTTCCACTTTTAAAAAGTTAGTAGTACTTAGGAATGAATTTCAGTATTCATTGTACAGATTGTATTAATAAACATGAATATTTATGTGCGTCCCTTTAAAGTATAAACACTTGGCAACCATTACATGGAAATAAAAAAGATTCATATTATTGAAAGATACTAACTCTAATTTGTTACCTTGCTTTTGAAATCTTAAATGATGCCAAGCCAATTTTAAGACTTCAGAGACCTTGAAATAGGACCAGGAGCAACTATTTAATTTTTCTTTCTCATAAAAAAGCATCCTGCACTGTTATGACTGGATGCAGTTCTCCTTGAAGGCAACTGTTAGGGCCAATACCATGTTCATGATAGCTATTAGAAAACACCATTAAAATCCAGTGCCTGCTGGCATCATGGAGAGCTAGTTATATGCAGCTGTTCTTGAACTGAGGATTAATCTTTTGCATGTCCCCCACAACAGTGTCTGTAGTGACACACACAGGGCTTAACTCTGCAGTAGGGTGACCAGCTCTGGGTTGGGAAATACCTGGAGATATTGGGGGTTGAGGAGGGTGGGGTTGGGAAGGGGCTTCAATAGGGTATAATTTGATAAAGTCCACCTTCCAAAGCAGCTATTTCCTCCAGGTGAAGTGATCTCTGGAGATCTCCAGCCACCAACTGGAGGTTGACAGCCCTACCCTGCAGGTACGGTGGTGCAGCTAACCACCTGATCATGGGCAGTGGCTTGGCATGTGAAAGGTTTTAGATGGTTACCATGCAAACAGCAGACATGTGAACTGACCCTGTGACGAGCATGAGGCCCAGGATATGGTCCAAAGGTGCAGTAGCCTTAATGAAGCTATGTGACTCTGAATCTCATCACCACTTGAATAGGAGACTTCTTCGGAACTTCTATGTATGCTATCTTCAGTTCTATGATGGAAAAAGGATGGGATAGAAATGTAATACATATATACATTAATGGAGTGACTAACAAAGGCTGTGGTCACACTGGCGGCTTGGCGCGATATGGTGCCGCCTCTAATTGTACCGGTTTAAAGTGTTGCAGGGCATATTATCCAGACAGCACACCCTTCTGCAGGTTACCCATGCAGACATCCCGTGGTCAAGCATCTGCATTAGTGCAGCGGCTCAGTCATGGAGCATGCTGCCTGGAAAATTTTCAAAATGCATGCACACACATATCCGCATATGTGCATGCATAAGTGTGCATGCACACACATGCGCAGGTGCACATATGTGCATATAGGCAATTCTTTAAAAACTCCCTAGTGACAGGAAAGGATCTGTAGGTTCAGACTGCCAAATCCGTTATGTGTGCCTTTTTAACCCGGTTCCAAGTCGTCCTATGATGGGATGGGTATGCCGGGGAAACGCCTGACAGATGTGGCTGTGTGACTGTGCCCATTTAATCCATTTGTGAACCGTGCCTATATTGGGCCAAACTTCCAGTCTGAACACAGCCAAAGTGAACCTAATGCAGGGGAAGAAATACTGTACCACTTTCTCTCCATCAAGAGAGCTTATCTAAAAAGTGAGAAAATAAGATAAAACCTGTGTAATTTCTTATGCCTCTCCTAAAACTTATCCTAGCTTATTGTACAACGTAACATTGAGGTTTGATAGTTATAGTGCTGAAGGACCAAACTGTTCCATATAGTAATATATAAAGCAAGCATATACCACCATTTTCCTTCACCTCTCCTTGTTTTTTTTTTTTTAAATGTAGTTTTAATTCCTTCCTTTTCCTGTGAGCCCTTTTGGGTACCAAATTTGGCTTTGCCTTGTCAGATATGGAGGAGGGGGGGTAGAGGAACAATTCCTTATTATTCTCATTTCATGTCTGGATGTTTTGTCTTAATAGCTTAGTTGATGTTTAGATTAAATTCTGTTTATATGCTAAGGCCATGTCACTTGGAGATGGAGTGCAGTCTTACTTATGCCTTCTTAGTACTCATTTCTTTATTTTCTTAGGTCATGGGAATAGAGCTGCTGGTTATGTTTCCAGCATGGATTCATTTTCTTTCTTTCTTTTTCTTTTCTTTAACCCCCCCTTTTTAGTATTTTAAAGCTGTTTTACCATTTCCCTTCTAACATTTTGTTTGGCAGAGAGTTTCTGACTGAAAACAGCCAGAAGAAGTCAAAAAAGTTCTGCAGTAGCAAAGGTGCCATATAAAACAGGATCCCATACCTATAATCGAAATCGCCAAGAATGATAAATGGCTGCCATTGAAATGCTTATTGCTTAAGTATCTTACTGCCCTTTGAAAATTAATTGCATAAATGTTAAAAGTACATGATAAAGTAAGGCTCTGCTTACAAAAAAAACCCCAAGAGGACAAATACATCACATAAACATGATTTGCAGTGATTGAGTTTCATAGAGCTTGAACTGTACTTCCAGTTTAGCCTTTTAACTATATTTTTAGTTCCTCTGTCACTGTTAAAACGATAGTTTTTTGTCACTCTGGTTTACCATTACAGTAGATATTTGGCTTCATAGGTTTCCCTTGGTCTGGGAGGTTTGGATGATGTTTGTTGTTCAATATAGGAATTAAAGTTTCTGGAGCTGGGGACCCAGTAGGTGGGGCACCGTTATTTGACTGTATTGTTGATGATGTTTTTAATGCTACTTTTCAGCATTCAATCAGCACTCCCATCCTCAGGCGTTTAATACACGTTCAGTATGAATGACATTCACAAAGCATTCAAAATGTATTAGTCAGTATAAATTGAATAAACTGCTATCTGTAATAGACTGGTGAAAAGGATCTGGAATGTGGTATAATCATCTTCTTATAAAAGAGAAGGAGGGGGAAACCAATTAAGTAGAAGTGTAAAGAATTGGGTATTTTATTGAATATTGGGATACAATTATGTTATTGTTTTTTAGGGTATTTATATGCTGCCTGTCCAAAAAAACCTCCTTGAAGTGGTTCTGTACAACATATGGTTGTTCTGCACACCAATGTGTATTATTTTCTTTGATATAAAAGTAAATCTCACACATACAAACAAAAACATAATTGTTCACATTCTAGCCTTAAATGTAATAAGTGGTTTATACAATGCAAATGTATTTAATGTATACAGGGTAGGAATGAAAAGAGAGTAGAATCCATACTCAGGTTTTTTGCCATTGGGCTGTGGGATAGACCCCACTGTGGGGTAATTAATATCAAACTGCAGTCATATTTTCAGTGATGGGCTCCTTGAAGGAATAAAGATTAGATATGACAAGTAGGGTGGGCAGGCTGAGCCTGGCAACCAGCGGGAGGGGTTGCCGGGTGGGAATGTGGGGGAGAAGTGTGACATCACCAACATCACTATGTCCCTTCTGGGTTGTACCACTCTAGCTCTGGGAATCACTGAAAACTCAATGGTAAGACATATCAACACTGGCAGTTTTTAAAGACAATTTTCTCCCACTGCCTCTTGGAACACTGGTGGGCAATGGCATTAATTAGTAGGAGGACTGGTAACCCTTAAGACGATCAAAATAGGCACAGATTCTAATCTCAAAGCCCTGACCCGGATGGCCTTGGCTAGCCCAATCTTGTCAGATTTCAGAAGCATTTGGATGGGAGACCACCAAGGAATTCCAGGGTCACTATGCAGAGGCAGGCAATAGTAAACCACCTCTGAACATCCCTTGCCTTGAAAACCCTATGGGGTCACCGTACGTCAGCTGCAACTTGACAGCACTTTAGACGCACACACACAGAATCTAAAAAAATGCCATGAGCACTAGGTTCTTAAGGTAGCTCAATGAAAAATATACACCGTGTACCACTGGAATAAATTTGTTCATCTGTATAGGTGAATATAGCCAGTGAAGCTTTTTGAGGAGCTGGGTAGCTTAACCACTTTCTTCTTGGAAGGAAATGCTTTAGCCCTCCTGGCCAGGGATATGATTCAGTGGAGCACTGGTCTCTACTTGTAGGTCTGTGTAGTATCTCAGACTGCAGAAAGAATCATCTAAGAAGATCTGGTCCTTGGCCATATCAGAGGAGAATGCTGTGACAATGCTGTTAATACCCCTGGAAAGAGGGTGGTCATCCTAGCGTCAGATATGCACCTTTAACTAAGGGTATATATGCCCTCAGGCCAGGCATCATTTTGATAAAGCCTGCTGAGATGCTTGGCCAATCCCTGCTATGCATTTAGTAATTGTATTCAAGTACAAAACATAACGTGGTTAGAAACATGTACAGATAACTAATTACAAAACATGTCTACCTGGACCTTGATCCCTTCACTGCTTTCTGAGTGTTTCAGAGGGCACTACATTGTATGCATGCTTGCCAACCTTGGAGTATTTGTGTGTATTTTATACTCTGGTGCTTGTGTCCAGACTGGTGAGGTCCACTGTCACTTTATTTCTTGTTATTATTTGGGGTCCAGCAGAAAAGGGATTCTGATCATAAATTGCAGTAATGGAATAGGGCATTTCTGGTCCATGTTGGCTCATGGAAATGTGGAATATTTCATTAGCTGTCTGCTACAAGGTGGTTGCAGCTTAAGACAATTTGTGGGATTCCTTGGAATATTAGTCTGTAGAGGCATGCCCCTATGTGACTGATTGTTAGGTCTCCCAGTTAAGACACTCTCCACAACACAATTTGGTAATGATGTTTTATTGAGATATGCTACTTCAGGAAACAGATTCTGTGTCAGAACTAAAAAATGGTGCGCAAAAACCTCTATTAAGGTAAAACAAAATACACCCCACACCTCTCGCATACGTCACCATTCAGCCCCCACAGTTACTATGGCAACCTTGACAGATATATGGCACCTTATCTACATCCTAGCCTGGCAGAGAAGACTCCAAGGCCAGCTCCCTTGGGAACCAGCTTTGGGGCACAGCTTTGAGGAAAAGTTATGGCTTCTACAAGCATCCACTCTAAACACCCATGCACTCCCCTCAGGAATTCCCTCCCTCCATATCTATGGCAAGCAGTGAAGTGAAACTTAGTGAAATGAAACCAATGCTTGACACTGACATAAGTGCATGGACAACATTTTGGCAGGAGACATTGACTTGCTCTGCTGCTGTGAAAACTGCAATATATGGGTAATTTGCAAAACTGCTAGATCTTCTGTTATGGGTATCTCCATCTTTGTGAATGTGTTTTATAGAACTGTGCTGAAAAATATTCTGAATGATAGACAGTAAAAACAACTAGTCAGCATAGGACCACCATGCTAGATCAACCTCCTTAGTGACTTCTAACTCTGTGAGAAGCTAGTTGTGCCAGCTCCAGCCGCACTGCTGCATTCCACACAGGGATTCTGCCTAATGTGGCCAGTGGGACACTGCTGCTGTTTTAGTGACCCTCCACATGACATCATGCCTAGTCTGAGCATGAATCATGGGCTCCATGAGCTTTCCACTTTAAGACGGAACAAAGGAAAACCTCCTTTACTCCAACTTTAAGGTGAAACAGTAGAAGTTTCAGAGGGCAGCTGTGTTGCTCTGTAGTAGAAGAGCTAGATTTGACTCCAGTAGCACCTTAGAGACAAAGAAGAATTTGGGGAGTATGAGCTTTTGAGAGCTCAAATAATCTGTAGTGATATAGTGGGTAGAGCCTCTGTGTGGAAGCTCTGTCTGTAGGCAGTCTAGGAAGTGGTAGTACTAAGCTTCCTTGAAAGTGGCAGAGCGATGCTCCATGTTTCTACCTCACTTTCAGCCTTTTAAGGGGCTTTTGGGGAAGAATGTTTGTCAGCTGAGGTGCAGTAACCCCTTCACTGCATCTCAGCTGTGAAGGGGGAAAGGAGGGGTTGCTCATGAGGGGCATACAGTGGTCATTATGACAGATCGTAAGGGGGAGGGGCCGGAGTGGTGAGGGTAGCAACTGCAGTGAGCAGCATGGGAACAGGGCCATGCGGAAGGCAGCCTTGCCCACCGCTGCCCCACTTGCTGCTGCTTCTACAGCAAGGCTCTCATTTTTGTGCCTCTGTGTCAAATGCCCCATTGTGAGCTACGTGTGACTACGCATGTTCTCTCTCTTCTTATCCCTGGACAATACAGATGTGGCCAAATGATTTCTATTCCCTCCCATGTTTGCAAATGCTACAGTGGGAGTTTTAAAGTGGAAATGACACAGTAAGAGTCCATGTCTTTTCATCCGTAGGTACTTGCGTTGTGGGACACAGCTCATAATATAAATCCTCTTCTTTAATCAATGGGAAAAAAATTAAACCTGTTTTGACTTGTCATGAGTTATATAAATGTGCCCCTTACTTTTTTTTTTTTAAAGAGCAGAATTCTATATGAGAGAAATGTGACTTGCAAAGTCTCTAATGATGGACTAAGCTAATGCTCTTTAGTGAAAGAGGATATCTTTGCACTGTTGTATCTATCCACTTTTTTGTGGGGGAAGTTAAGTAGTAAAGTAAGGATAGAGAAACAGTTGTATCATGTTTCCTCTTCCAAGTTTTAATATAATGATTTTCAAATGTGAAAGGACAGCATAGGGATATTATCTCCAGATTTTTAGTTTACTTAAAAATGCCATCACTGTCATAGTAAACAGGTACACTTGTACAAGTGCTCAGAGAGCTGTAGGATCAGATCCTTTGTTTTGTAGGAAACATGCAGCAAAGTACATTGCAGTGTGGACAGTTTTTACATAATAACCATTTCCACCTGTACTCCCCCCCAAAATGAAAATAGAACTGTTTTTCTCTTGTGTCTAAAATGAAATAAAATATAAAAGCTATTTGTAAATATTTGTAGCTAGTGAATAACCATCAGGTAAATGTCTGATGCAGATCTATGGCATTAAGAATCTAAACCAGCTTTTTTCTCTCTCTTTAAGATGGCAGATCACACAGAAGTAATGAGAGGAATAGAATATTATCCTGGAGTCCGATATCCAGTACTGACTCCTAATCTTCAAGGTTTCCATTCTGCTGTATGTATGTTGCTTGGAGTACCAATCCATATATTAAAGAACATATTTGTTACAGCTGGAAAATACTGTGTGAAGCTCCATTTACAGTGCTATCCTGTGCAGAGTTACGCTCTTCTAAGTGCATTGAGGTCAATAAGCTTAGAGGAGTGTAAGTTTCCTTATGATGGCCTTGCTAGTTATTTGCATCAGAAATTAGGTGGCCTAGTCTGTGAGCTAACTTTCTGAGTTTTTGTGGGCCAAGTTAAGCAAATTTGCAAATCAGTAATAAATTTAATACACGGGATGAAATGAACACATATTCTTCCCCTGTTTATCCCCTGTCTGCTCTTTCTTGCCCTCCCCTCTCTTTGTTGTCTCCCTTATGGCAAATTTTGGATTGTAAGATCCTCATGACAGGGACCTTTCATCTTGTACCTTGCAAAGGGCACTATATAAATAAATAATATTTATTGATGATACCAATTGCACCATGTTTTGTCAAGCCGGTGTAAGATGTCAGTTCCTATCTGAAAATATGGAACAGATCAAAAGAATTGTGTAATGGGTTTATGATCTCAATCTGCATTGGACTACATTTCTTTCTTTAGGCATAGGTGGAAGCTTCACCAAGCAGCTGAAATCTGATTAGTAAGTGAAGAGAGAATTTAATTCATCCTGACAATTACTTTTTTCCTCTGGAAGCCTTAGTGACTATGGAAAGTGCATGGCTTTTGTCCCAGAACCTTCAGTTGTTTCCATGTGGGAAACTCATCATACTTAAAAGGAGTCCCATTTATTTCAATGACAAAGGTTTGCTTGAATAAACTTTTAAATAACTCCAGGGTTAGAAGTGCACTAATGTACTTAGGTAAATCCTATTAAATTTATAGAGAAAGAGGTCCATCGTAAAGCCAAAAGAATACACTATCTGTTTCTCAGCATAAGAACATAAGAACATAAGAACATAAGAGACGCCAATGTTGGATCAGGCCAAAGGCCCATCCAGTCCAACACTCTGTGTCACACAGTGGCCAGAAATACCAGTGCCATCAGGAGGTCCAGCAGTGGGGCCAGGACATTAGAAGCCCTCCCACTGTTGACCCCCCTCCCAAGCACCAAGAAGACAGAGCATCACTTGCCCCAGAGCCCCTAGCTATACCTTGTGGCTAATAGCCACTGATGGACTTCTGCTCCATATGCTTATCTAATTCCCTTTTGAAGCCGTCCATGCTTGTAGCACCCACCACTTCCTGTGGCAGTGAATTCCATGTGTTAATCACTCTTTGGGTGAAGAAGTACTTCCTTTTATCCGTTCTAACCCGACCGCTCTGCAGTTTCATGGAGTGCCCACGAGTTCTTGTATTGTGAGAAAGGGAGAAAAGTACCTCTTTCTTTACCTGCTCTTTCCCATGCATAATCTTATAAACCTCGATCATGTCACCCCTCAGTCGTGTTTTCTCCAAGCTAAAGAACGCTAAGCGCTTTAACCTTTCCTCATAGGGAAAGTGTTCCAACCCTTTTATCATTCGAGTTGCCCTTTTCTGCACTTTTTCCAAAGCTATAATATCCTTTTTAAGGTGTGGTGCCCAGAACTGCACACAGTATTCCAAATGAGGTCTCACCATTGATTTATATAGGGGCATTATTATATTGGCTGATCTGTTTTCAATACCCTTCCTAATAATCCCCAGCATAGCATTGGCCTTCTTTATTGCAGTCACACACTGTCTCGACATTTTCAGTGAGTTATCCACTACAACTCCAAGATCTCTCTCTTGCTCAGTCTCTGCCAGTTCAGACCCCATCAATGTGTATTTATATTTAGGATTTTTGGCTCCAATGTGCATCACCTTGCACTTGGCCACATTGAACCCCATTTGCCATGTTGACGCCCACTCGCCCATCCTTGACAGATCCCCTTGGAGTGCCTCACAATCCTCACTGGTTTTCACCACCCTGAACAACTTTGTATCATCCGCAAATTTAGCCACTTCACTGCTTACTCCCATCTCCAAATCATTAATGAACAAGTTAAAAAGCAGTGGACCAAGTACTGATCCCTGCGGTACCCCACTGCTTATCACCCTCCACTGAGAAAATTGCCCACCTACACTCACTCTCTGTTTTCTATGAACTAGCCAGTTTTTGATCCATAAAAGGACTTGTCCTTCTATCCCATGATTTTTGAGCTTACTTAGGAGCCTTTGATGAGGCATGATAATTGATAACCAGCACAGTGATTTAATTTAGGTTATTATTGGCATTGACCAAAATATAAAGTAGCAAATTCATCCCAATACAGCTCTTAGTCTCTAGGGTGCCACTGGACTCCTGTTTTATTTTTCATATAAATCATAGAAAGAACTTTGCCAGAGAATATGGAGGTGCTCTGCTCAGGAGCTCGCCTGGTGTTTAATCAAGGGAGTTCATAACATGGTCCTATGGAGGGTCGCAGCATGCCTAATGATAACAAGCATTCTGGTCCTGACCCTTATTTACTTGTGGTCATCAGAATGTGGATAGAGTACCTACCTGCTTACGTGCCTTGCCCACATTCTGGCAACTGCACATAGTGGAGTACATGACCAGCATGCTGATTCTGGCTTGATATGTCATATGTATTGGGGTACAGTATGGAATCTTTGCAAGGGAAATAATTTTCTCATAGCCCGGGGGTTTAGACCAGCAATTTAACCAGTAGAGTGGAAGCAGTCTACAGATAATTTATATCACACATGAATGCATGAAACTATCATACACTAAGTCAGACCACTGATATATCAAGTTCAGTACTATCTCCTCTGGCAGATGGTATAGTCTATGGGTAGTGGCTCTCCAGGGGCAAGTGTCCTGCCTTCCTAATCCTTACAGCTGGAGATGCCAGGACTGAATCTGGGACCTTCTGCATGTCAAACAGATGCCCTACAACTGAGCCATGACCATCTCCCACCAATACTGTAATAAGCTTTCGCATAACTGAATACACCTTTTGCATTGTATTACAATTAAGATACATTCATATACAAGTAAGGTACTCTTGAGACTTATGAGGGTGGGAGTCTTTTACTTCCTAGCCAGCCCGCCTGCCTCCCAGCAGCACCTGTCCCCCCTGTTGCCATGCAGCCACTTCAGATGGCACTATTAAAGACTCTTTGATATGATTGCCTTGTTGGACTGTGAAGAGTGTGTGCCAGGGCAATGGACAGACCTGTGTGGTCCTAAGTGAAGTGCTGTATGCTGGACTATGGAATGTACACTGTGGCCAAGGGGAGCCTTGAGCCTAAGTAGTATGCCAAGCCAGATGTGGACCTGGGACTACAGAAGCCTTCTGTCCCCAAACTTCTGCTTCTGCCCCAAGCACCGGAATGCAGAGGCAGCAGCAGATCAGAGAAGAAGCCATGCTCTGATAAAGGACAGATGTTCCTGAACAGAAGCCACAAGGGAATCTCTTCTTCATCACGCAGCATTCCCCCCACCATGTGTTAACTTTACCTGGAAAGTAACTCATTCCTCTTCCTCCTAAAACAGACTAAAACAAAAGACTGTGCCCAGCTACAGACAATAGCAGTGATCCAACCTTCCGGAGGTGGACCGAATCACTGCTCAGGCAGTGCTATGGTCGGACCACCTGGCCCTGAAGGCCCGTCTGAGCATTCCACCTCAACCCTGTTTGGGCGGTGAGCGTATTTTTGCTCGCCCGCAAAGCCTGATGGAACCGGAGCGGTTCCAGAGAGCTCTGCGGGATCCAAGGCCCCCTGGCGGCTTGTTGGATAAGCTGGTGGAGGACTGGAATGTCCGACTCTCTGCAGCCATCGACGAGATCGCTCCCAGGCGACTTCTCTGTACTCGCGGTAGGCACGCCCCCTGGTATAACCAGGGGTTGCGGGCGCTGAAACGAGAACTTAGACGATTAGAGAGATGGTGGCGCCACGCTCGCGACAAGGCTTCGAGAACATCTTATAGGACATCTATGAGATCCTATGAGATGGCAGTCAAGGCCGCTAAGAAGGATTTCTATGCGGCTGAGATTGCGAGCTCGCGCCCGGCCCAATTATTTAGAGTAATTCGGAATTTGACAACCTTGCCTCAGGGCGAGCAAAAAGTTAAGGAATTGGAACTTGGCTGTGAGGCTTTTGCGAGCTTCTTCGCAGATAAAATCTTGGGGCTTCGCCGTGACCTCTCTGCCACAATTGAGACAGTGAGTGAACTTGAGGCCCCTTGCACGTCTTCGGGGCCGGGTTTAGAATGTTTCAATCTACTCATTCTGGACGAAGTGGACAGATTGCTCGTTTCTGTACGTCCAACCACGTGTGACCTTGATCCGTGTCCCTCCTGGCTCATTAAAGCGAGTCCTGGGGGGTTGCGAGGCGCTGTGCGAGATATTGTCAACACGTCCCTCTCAGAGGGGCACTTCCCGACAGCGCTCAAGGACGCAATGGTCTGCCCTCTCTTAAAAAAACCATCTCTGGACCCGGCCGAATTGGCCAACTATCGGCCGGTGTCTAATTTGCCCTATTTGGGCAAACTGATAGAGAGGGTGGTGGCGCTACAGTTACAGGGCTTTCTGGAGGATGCTTCAGTCTTAGATCCCTTCCAGTCCGGCTTCCGCCTGGCCCACGGGACCGAGACAGCCTTGGTTGCCCTGACTGACGATCTCCGGAGACATCTGGATCGAGGCGGTGTGGCGGAACTGGTGTTGTTAGATCTGTTGGCAGCATTTGACACTGTCGACCACCAGTTGCTGACCCATCGCCTTGCCGACGTGGGGATTCAGGGGCTTGCCCTTCAATGGTTTGCCTCTTTCCTGCAAGGTCGGGGACAAAGGGTGGCCTTCGGGGACCAGCGCTCCCGCAGGTATCTCATTGAGTGTGGGGTACCACAGGGGGCAGTGTTGTCCCCGATGCTCTTTAACATTTATATGCGCCCCCTTGCCCAGGTTATCCGGAGTTATGGGCTGGGGTGTCACCAATATGCTGATGACACCCAGCTCTATCTGATGCTGGGCGGCTGGTCGGACTCGAGTCCCGATGACCTACATCGGGCACTTGAAGCTGTGGCTGGTTGGCTCCGACTGAGTCGATTGAAACTAAACCCGGCGAAGACGGAGGTCCTGGGCCTGAGTCGGACCAGGACAGGAGTGGGGCTCCCTCTCCCGACCTTCGATGGGGTGCCTTTGGTGCCTGCGTCTGGGGTTTGGAGTTTGGGAGTACACCTGGACTCTGCCTTAACGATGGAGACCCAGCTGGCAGCCCCTGTCAAGTCCGCCTTTTTCCATCTTCGGCGGGCCTGGCAGTTGGCCCCCTACCTGGACCGTGATGATCTGGCCACAGTGATCCACGCGACGGTCACCTCGAGGCTAGACCACTGTAACGCTCTCTACATGGGGCTGCCTCTGTCGCAAATCCGGAGGCTGCAACTGGTGCAGAATGCTGCGGCCAGGCTGTTGATGGGTCTCTCTAGAAGGGACCATATTCAGCCTGTGCTGAAAGCGCTGCACTGGTTGCCAATAGCGTACCAGATTCGCTTCAAAGTGCTGGTCTGGGTCCAGCCTTCCTGAGGGACTGCCTTTCCCCGTATGTTCCCCCAAGAGCACTATGGTCCGGGGCCCGAAATTTACTAACTGTGCCGGGCCCCAAAGATGCTAAATTGGCCACCACGAGGGCTAGGGCTTTTTCGGTGGTGGCCCCTACCTGGTGGAATGAGCTCCTGGAGGAGATCCGGGCTCTGCGGGACCTGATGCAGTTCCGCAGGGCCTGCAAGACGGAGCTCTTCCACCAGGCTTTTGATTAGGGGCCGCCGCCACCCCCCCTGTTATATTACCATCATTGGGGGGGGGAAGGGCCCTAGAATAGAAGGAAGAAATTTCTGAATTTAACATCTAGTATTGAGGACACGGAATGCCTACCGGGATGTTTGGATGTGGTTGTCATCTCCCTGAGGTTCCGGAATTGTGGTTGTTGAGTACTTATTGCACTGAGATGGTTTTAAATTGTATAACAAGTTTTAAATGCTACTAAATTATTTGATGTTTTATTATTGCAAGATTTCTTGCCATGTAAGCCGCCCTGAGCCCTACGGGGGAGGGCGGGATATAAGTTTAGTAAATAAATAAATAAATAAATGTGGTGATGGCAATGGCTCTTGCTCCCCTGCTCTTCTTGCCTGGCCATCTACCTGCATGAGGCAGACAAACCTTCTGGTTTTTTTAATCTCATTTTTCGGCAGACCATCTGATCCTTGCCCCACTCTTTGGGTCCATTGATCTTCCAGGTTCAGCATTATGGGACAGGAGAATAACAGTTCAGTTCCTGAAAAGAGAAAATTTAATGATGCAAATAGAAGTAAAAGTTATAATCATAATTAGATCTTACAAGTGGGAACCCCCAAGGACTTGCAGGAGGTATCTCATTTCCCCCTCCTAAACTATTTCCTCTTTCCTTTTCCTGAAAGCCTCTATAGCCTCTCCCCTTCTCCTGCTTCCTTCTCTTCTTCTAGGTTGCCAAAACTTCCAGATGGGTTATACAAATGTGAGATTACAGGATAGTAAGTAAACAAAAATCAACCTGGAATCACAACAGATTTTCCCAAGTACCGAGATCAGTTCCCCCTTAGGGTTGCAAGTACCAGGTTGAAAAAATTCCAGGAGATTTGGGGGTGGTGACTGAGGAGGGTGGAGTTTGAGGAGGGAAGGGAGCTCAACAGGGATGTGATGCCATAGAGTCCACCCTCCAAAGCAGCCAGGCTTTAGGCCTTCTTTTTCTTCGTACTTCGATTAGTTAGTTAAGGAAAGTTATTTAGTTAGTTTTTCAGTTTGGATTATCTCCGCCTCCGCGAAGCCACTCTCTCCTCCTCCCTCCAGCCTATGGCCATAAGGTGGGGTTTCTTTAAATAGTGCTGGACTTGTGGCAGAAAAATTGGCCCCTCCGCACAAGACCCCCGTTCCACTACCGCTCCCTTCTGCCGCTGGTCCATTTTGGAGCACCTGAGGGTGAAGATGGCTTTTACCACTCCCAAACGAACATCCTGGATTCCCAATGCATGGCCCGACTCATCCTTCTTCGATTTAGCCACCAACTCACTTATCCTGAAGGCCCCGAAAAAGGCAACCAGGGCGGCCACATGGAACCGCAGAGCACCTCAGGAGAAATAGGTTGCCTGGGGTCGACTCTTGTGCCCGCCTCACGCAACCACCCCTCCAACATTCTGCAGATCCGAAAATCCCCCGTGGAGTCCGCAAACTCCTGTGCTTTACTGGTGTAGGCCAGTGCGAATAAGAGCCCTTTTATAGAGCTGATCTCTAAGCCCTTACCTTTCGATGCCACACAAAAATGCAAGAGATACTCCACAGGCACAGGCTACAAATTAGGATACCCTACCTCCTGTCTAAAGGCCACAAATTGGCTGACAGCCCGGTCATATGCTCGCTTGGTATTGGGCGCTATGGCTAGTCCTATGGCCCTGTGTACTTCCGCCTTCCAACCAACCACAGCCCCGGTGACATCCGTACCAGCTGCAAGTTGGCTTCTGGGGTAAGCTGACGGAACCTCTCCATCTGTTTACGAGAGAGAGCATCAGCCACCCCATTATCAACCCCCGGCACATGCCTGGCAAAAAACAAAAAGTTAAGCAGAAGGCACCACAGTGTAAAGGCCCTAACCAAGTCCATGACACAACTTGACCTAGAGGAAAGGGAATTAATAACCTGCACAACCGCCAGATTATCACACCAAAAATGCACAGTGTGATTAGCCAACTCATCCCTCCATAGGTGAACGGCTACCAGAATAGGGAAAAACTCCAGGAAGGTGAGGTCAGCAGTCAGCCCAGCCGAAACCCACTCCCTAGGCCATGCCTCCGTGCACCAATGCCCCCGGAAATATATGCCAAAGCCAGAAGATCCGGCCGCATCTGAATGGACCTGCAGCTCAGCCTCCAACCTAAGGTCCTCCCTCCAGAAGGAGATACCATTGAAGGAAGCCAGAAATTCCTTCCACATCTCCAAATCCTGCTGGATGCGAGCGGTAAGCCGGATCCTGTGGTGAGGGCATTGAAGCCCGGTCATGGCCACGCACAATTTGCACAAGAAAGCCTGGCCTGGCGCCATGACCTTACATGCGAAATTAAGGTGGCCAATCAATTGCTGCAGCTCCCTCAAGGTAGCTTTCTTCGTATGCATAAACTGTCCAACACGGCTGTGCAAGCCAGCCAACTTGCTCACCAGTAGCCTTGAGGCCTGTGCCACGATATCTCAACTCCTAGGAACGTCAAAACCTGCGTTGGACCCTCGGTCTTCTCATGTGCTAAAGGCACTCCCAACTCACCTGCCAGCTCCAAAAAAGAACACAAAAGCCTATTGCACTGGCCAGAACCCTGGGGGCCCATGAACAGAAAGTCATCCAAGTAATGCGCCATGGCGCTCAACTGGTGCATGAATGCATTGCCCATTCCAGGAATGAGCTAAAGCATTTGAAGGTGGCACAGGAATTGGAGCAACTCATCAGCAATGCCCAGTCCAAATAAAACTGGCCGTCAAAACAAAAACCCAAAAGCTCAAAATCCTCTGGTTGCACTGGGAGGAGGCGAAATGCCGACTTGATGTCGCATTTTGCCATTTCCATCCCTTGGCCACAGCGGCATACAAGGATGTGTACCAGACCGAGCATAAGACCTCTGGGATCGCATCGTTAATTGAGTCACCCCTACGGTACGAGAGGTGGTGGATAAGCCAGAATTCTCTGGGGGCCTTCTTGGGCACAATTCACAATGGTGACACCCACAGATTAGGGACAGGAGGAGAGGGGAAAGGTCCTAAAATCCTGTCCTCCGCCGGCTCCTTTTCAATCTTTTTCCAAACTACGTGTGCCATACCCTTTACAGACTTTAAATTACCAGCCATAAAGGGGACCCTCTCACACTGGTATGGGATGCGAATACCCTGAGAAAACCCCTTCAACAAATACACACCATCAGAATTCCAGGGATAGTTCTGCAACAGGACCTCAAGCACTTTCAACTTTATGGGCATTGGCCCCCTTTGCAGAAGCCTGCCTGGACCCTCCCCCTTCCGTCCTCCTGCGGCTCCTCTGGGGCTTGCCCCGGAAGCATGCAGAGAAGGGGTGTGGGCCCCCACACAAAGGGCACTCATGTTGATATTGGCATCACTTCCTGCTACACACACCCTGGGCCCCAAATTCCCAGCAAATCTGGTGGGGTTGAACTACCTGCCCTGCCGAGTGGCGGGGAGTGGAAGCCACGGCCACATGGGTCACCAGGAGGCCACTGCTCCTGCGCCATCCACCACCGAAGTCCTGGTGAGCCATGGGCCGCTGCTGCAACCGCCGATCACGTGGAGCCGCGCCTCACGTCACCGCACCCAGCCAGGCACTGGCTGCATCCCAAGGTCGTCGGCCCCTGGAGAAGCTCTTCTGCACGTTCCCGAGCAAGTAGGCCCCTGAATTCGGCTGCACCACAGAGCTCCTAAGTGCCCAAAATTCGCCGCGGAACTGCGGCTGAGGAGGGCGGGGCCAATTTAAGCTCTTCGGCCCCACCCCTGAGAGAATCCGTATGCGGCGTTTTTGCCGCCGAAAAACCTCCCCAGCCCCACGGCTGCAAAGACCTGGGGCTCTTAGAATTGGATTGTTACTCCCCTGCCCACCCATATTCTTTGCTCAGCAATGTCTTGTAAATGAGTTCCTTGTCTCTGGCCTTTCAAGTGGCAGCCAATGAACTGGAGCAAGGAGCAGGCACACATTCCATGCAGTCAGATGGCTGGGAGCGGTTTAAATTGCTTCGGCTCCGATGCATTTTTTTTTAACCTGGAGAATCGCAATCACACTCACCTCCTTGCTCCGGATCGCTGTGCAGCCACATCGCTTCCCGCCGTTTACAGGCAGGAGCGTATGTCTGTTTTTTCTCTCTCTCAGTTTGGGCATGCGCACAGGCATCCATCTGTAGAACTAAATTTTTCGTGTGTATGCAGAACAGCGATTTCCACTTCAACCCAACTGCTGTAACACTTCCCTTTAAACTTTAAAGGAACACTTCCCTTTAAACTTTAAAGGAACACTTCCCTTTAAATGTTTACCCCCGAAAATGGCCTCCATGAGATCCCAAACTCGTCTAAATGCTAAAACTAGGCACTGTTTAAACATTGTTTTTAATAATGCGGTGGTGGAGCTCCGCCTATGCGCACACCGCCAACGCTTAAAATAAATGGTTGGTGAAAAGCGGAAGCCTCGGGCAGCTTTCGAGTGGGGAGGGGTTTAAACCAGAAGTGGCTCGACACTGGAGGAGCGATCACACAGAGGGAAAATGCGGCTGGAAACTGAAAATCAGGAAAACACCACTTGGGGACCTGGTAACAAAATACTCCCGTTTAAAGGGGATTTGAGCCGGAAAGCGACAGTTGGGGATGGGAGGCAGATGTTGACTGTGTGATCACGCATATAAAATCCGTTTCTGAACTGGCACGACACCAGATCAAATGGCGTGTCTGAACGCACCTATTGAATATCGTGATGCTTCATTACACTTTTACTAAGTTTTTCATGTGAAGATACAAATTACTAGTTGCTGTGTGTTCCTTATAAAGTCTAGCTAGGCCATGAACCTCTCTTCACTGGATGCAATATACTTTGAAAATGATGGAATTGGGGTGAATTGAATAGCACTTTTGTTGCTAATATTTCATATAATAGATGGGTAAAGTTACTATAGTTGCAAACATGATGCTAGAAAATTATTATACACCTAGGAAGGAATTATTTTTTTTCCAGTTTTGTTCTATTTCTTTCAGATTGCTGCTGGGGCAACAGAAGTGTCCGTCTTTGGTGCAGCATCTGAGTCTTTCAGCAAAATGAATATTAACTGCACCATAGAAGAAAGCATGGACAAATTTGAAGACGTTGTGAAATCAGCAAGGAATATGGACATACCAGTGCGAGGGTAATTATAAACCTAGTCAATATAACCATTTCTAAATGATAGCTCTAATTTTGTAATGAAAGAGGCCTTCAGATAGAAATGTCATATGTCACATAGGATATATGAAAAGATTACGGCTGTTTCACTTTACCACTCCATCCACTGAAGCTTTGCTGGAAGTGCCCAAAGTGGATGTTTTACCATCCCCGTTGTAAACCCCGTTGTAAACTGCATCAGAAGTGGAACTGGATTTTCCATTTCAAAAGACAGCACCTTCCATTTCAAAGGGCAGCAGATGTGACCATGGCCATATGATAGTTCACCTCCTTATTTAGTTTGCCTTCTCTTATTTAGTTTACCTCCAGATTAACAGGAACTTAGATGTCTTCAATATGAAGTACCGTACATCAGACTTAAATCTTGCCTTTTGGGGCTGTTAATTATTACTCCATTTTATTCCCGTATACCATTGACCATAATAGCATTCTAGCAAATCCCAAATGGATAATAGTAGGCTTTCTAATGGACAAGTATTTGTGAGTTTATAAAAAGAAAAGCACAGTCATAAACATATAGCAAAGTGAAACAATCTTTGTGTATACACTTGTTCTATGCTACTTTAGATATAGAGTCATATAAGTTTAGTTCTTTTTAAAAGGTTGTTTTATAATGTCGTCCAGATTTGAAGACTTAGATGGGTCTGTGTTTTTGTCCTGGCTTTTTGCGTGAGCCAGTACAACTTTATTTCTGCCTACAGGGAGTTGGCTTGTAGCCTCTAGAACCCATGTCCATTAACTTTGCAAAATAAACTACATGGTAGAGAATTTCTTTCTCTAGAATCATCTTTTCTTGTAACGGATGAATGAGTTTCAGTTCTGTGTTCTCCTCTGGGTATCTCTGTTATTCATCTGCTCTACCTGTCTTCTAATTTCACGTGGGCCATTTCTAAAATTAATCTTGGATTCACATTTCTGCTACAGCTTTGCTTTCATTCAAATCATTTCTTGTTTTCTGCTAAGGCCATGCCCATGAGAGATCATGCACATTACAGCAGCACACAAATATTATGTTTGGGAGTTTCTTTAGTATGAAATGGTGAGCACCAGCACATTAAGATTCCTTTTATTTAATGGTAAGCAGACCCTCAATTCAGATTTTTGTATGCTAACATTGATCCTCTTACTATGGGGGCTTACTGATTACCATTGTTTCTGTTTTAAAGGCACACAGAAGGCACAAAATGGCATTTGCACTAGTGTTGTAAAAGTGGGGCAACTACAAGGGCTTGGGGGACATTTTATTTTCTCTGTATCTCCTCCCCCACAATTTCTTCTTTCTCTTTCTTGGCAGCCTGTCTAGCCCCTTTTGTTTTCCTGCTTCCTTCTCTCCTTCCCACTCCCCAGTCCTTACTTTTATCTGCTCCCCTGTCCTCAGCTTTCCCCCCTTCCCTCCTCTTGGCAGCCTCTTATCAGGAAAAGTCTAGCCCTGTTGCATGGTGATGGGTGTCAGTGCCAGGCCAGGCCCTTTTGCATAGTAGCCAACAGTTCTGCAGTGGCTGGCAGCGGTTGCAGTATGTGTGTGCAGATGGGCTGAGTGGTGTGAGTAGTAAGTCTTCCATAGGCATTGCTCGGCCTGCTCCCAGTGAGTCCTCCTCCATCAATGGACATACCAGGGGAAGGGGATGTTACCCTTTCCAGACTGTTTTGGCATCCATGCGGGCAACCTCCCCCCATGACTTTGCTTTACAGAAATCAAAGCTTGGAAGACTCAGCAATAGTGTTGTGGTTGCCTAGCAACCTCTAAAAGGGCTAGTAAGCATTCTTTTTAAAAAGAAAAAGAAAAAAGCTACAGGTGTTGTTTCTATTGCTTTGGGGACTTTTAGTACTTCATGCAGGAAATTCTTCTTTGTAACCCTTCTTGGGCTGCATGCCAGATTTTATACTCCTAATTCCAGTTTTTCACACCTTGCTAGCCATTATCCTTGGTCATTTAGGATAGGTGCAGTTCTACCATGAGGAGGGTCTTTCTTCTCCTGGAATGTCTCCGGGGCATCTGGCATATCTCCAGTTATAGGGCAAACTGCCTTGCCTTTGTTATCTCCCTCCCTGGTATTGCCGAGCACCGAGGAAAGGGGGTCCATCAAAACTAAATATAGATATGTCTACTCCCTGTGTTCCCTTTACCTAAGCATGCCTATGTTCTCGACTAATCGATTTCAGATTTTTCTGCAAACTTGGAACTTACTTCGGGTTCATAGAGTAAATCCCCCTATCTGTCCCTAGGTCCATTTGACTGACCTATTAATCCACATTCTATGTCCCAAACTGGAATCAGGTATAGAATAAAGAGTGATCCAAAGAGGTAGGGCTGGCAACCTCCAGGTGGTGGCTGGAGGTCTCCTGGGATTACAGCTGATCTCCAGGTGACAGAGATCAGTTCCCCTGGAGAAAATGGTGACTCTGGAAGGTGGGCTCTGTGGCATTCTACCCTATTGAAGTCCCTCCGCTCCCCAAACCTTGCCCTCCTCTGGCTCCACACCAAAAATCTCCAAGTATTTCCCCAAATCTCAAGGTATTTCCCAGCCCTACAAACAAGATAGAAAGGGGCTTACTTGTGCAAGGTTGAAAGACTGCCTTTAGGGTTGCCAAGTGTTACTCACGATTTAGCGGGGGGGGGGGAGTCCTGTAGCTCCCCGGGAGTCTTCTTCCGTGCGTGCAAAGCGCTCACGCTGCTATGATGTCACACAGAAGTGACATGATCAAAAGGGCATGTTGGGGGCGGGACCGCAATCATTCAAGGGAAAACCATAGAGTTTTACCTCGAATGATAGAGCGTCCCCCGCGACATGCCCGACGCGATCACGTCACCTCCAGGTGACGTCTTTACGCTGGGCACGTCCTACACTTTGGAGGTGCGGTTCCCCCTGGCGGCCTGAAACTTGGGCAATATACTTCTATGGAAAAAACTGGAACTTGTTGCACCAATTTTGAGTGTGGGGGTGGGTGGCTATTTTTATTCACTAGAAGGGCATTCCTCTCACAAAATCTCAGCTGCCCAATTTCAGTTTATGTTGGAGCTGTGGGGGAAGGCAAGGTGGTCAAACTGGAGATAGAAAGAACAGCAGCATTCTTTGTAAAGGCAGTAGCACCAAAAAAGAAAGTCAGAAAAGAAAGCAAGCAGTACACCAAAGATAAATTTATGAAGTTGCCAAACATATTTTGATAAAATACGTTTTGAGTTAAACTACATAGTCGGAAGAAACTTTTTGCCATAAAAGCACTTGCAGTTGTTGCCCCTGAAGGCTGAGCAACGTGGGAAATGGAAACAACTTTTTTCTTCAGAACCCATTTGAATTTCACATTCTCTTTCTATTTTGGGGGTAGGAGTAAGTACAAGACAAGTTGGTAGATTTGCGTTTTCTGTCCAGTTGCTAAGCAAACCATTGATAGTGTGCCAAAGGCCCTTGAAGTCTGTCTTTTCCCCTGACTGTATATGACCATAGGTAAGTGTTCAATGCTGCATTGAAAATGTATTGTGGAAGTTTGTTATTGCTTATATGTGGACCGCTACCAGGGGTCTGCAACTACAGACAGGAGCTTAGCTCCTTTAAACAATAGGAACCTAGGATCCTAGTTCCTCCAGCATTAACCAATAGCTACTTTGGCAGGAAATTCAAAACCTCCAACGGGAGTGTGTGTGTGTGCTGTGTGTGTGTATATAGTTGGCCTTGCAGGGCCGTTTTTCCAGTCCAGTGTTAAGTACAATAAACGTGTGCAAACGCATGTCATTGTCTGAGTTACTCCATGCAGTGAAGCCAGTACTTTTCAGTGGCGACAAGGATGGGATCCCGCTGAGCCAGGCCTGGCTCGCATCCCAGCGCAGCACCAAGCATCGATCCAGCTGACACCACTGCGCCACACATCGCTCCCGAGCAGTACTGCCCCGCGCCCTGCGTCCAGGACACCACTCCCCACTCCATGCCAAAGCCATGGCCTCCACTCGAGGAAACCTGGAGATCTTCGATCCAGCTCATCCCGAACTTTGGGACTCCTGGACGGACCAGCTGACCTGCCACCTCGCCTACAATGAGGTAACCGATCTGGGCAAACGAATGTACCTACGAGGAAATACTCGACGCCCTGACCAGATACCTCAAGCCCCAGCTGACAACGCTCGCCAGACGGATCAAGTTCCAGGGCCACATCCAAAAGCTGGGTGAGTCAGCCGCCTTGCACCAGCTTGCTATGGACTGTGCCTTCACCAAGGTGGAGGAAAATCTCTTGACACAGTTCACCTGGGGCATCAGCGACATAAAGCTGCGGAGAAAGATGATCGGTACCGCCGACATCAAGATCGACAAGGCCCTCCAGCTCGCCGTTGCACATGAGGCCTCCCACCATGACCGTCCCACGTCTGCGGCTTATCTTGTGCTTCCCGACTCAGCGCCCGAGAACTCTGATGAGGAGGACGTCCGTCTCGTCCATCTACCCCCTCGCTGTAAACCACCGGGACCCGCAGCATCGGGATCCTCCAGGAAGACCGCCAGCCGTTCCACGTGCGCCAGCTGCGGGGAGGCACATGAGCGTAAGTCCTGCTGGTTCTGCGACGCTACGTGTCACACATGCGGAAAGCAGGGTCACCTTACCCACGTCTGCTGGTCCAAGGGAAACTGGCACCAGCAACCTACAGCTCAGCCCCAACGCCAGGCTGCTGCCACCTACGAGACCGCAGTGGAAACCTCCAAACTCTACTTCCTCACCGACCGGCCATCCCTCCAGGTATTACGCCTCCCCAACCTGTCTGCTACCCTGCAGATCCATGTAACAGTCCTGATTAAGGGGTCCCCTTGCCCTATGGAAGTGGACTTGGGGTTGGCGGCGTCCATCATTTTGGTAGACATGCTGCACAGACTTTGCCCTAATGGGGGACCCCGCTTACGCCCCTCCCCTTTATGTTTGGTGGACTTCCAAAGGAACCCAGTTCCTATCCGGCGTGTGGGGACTTTCAGGGTGCTGGGTTTTTTGAAGGACTGCTGGACTTGATTGTGGTGGAGGGAAATCTTGTCAGTCTGTTGGGGTGGGCCTGGTTCACGCTGTTGGGCATCACAATGGGGGGGTTAATAAATGTGTACCTAGGGACTTTGCGGAGGTTTGTGGGTAGTTCCCCGCCATTTTTGATGGGGCTTTAGGGTGTTATAAAGGGCCCCCAGTTTCCTTGCAGTTTGACCCCAAGGTGGCCCCATTCGCATGCGATTCCACACCACTCCACTTGCACTCTAGCCCAAAATTGATGCTGAGCTGGACCGCTTAGTGGCACAAGGGGTCCTTGAGCCAGTCTCACACGCTATTTGGGAAATGCCGATTGTAACCCCCATGAAACCCAATGGCAATGTCCGCATCTCTGCGGACTATAAATGTATGCTAAATAAGGCCCTCCACAACCACTCCTACCCGGTCCCTGTCATGAGTCACGTCCTGGCTTCTCTGCCGGGGGCTAAGATTTTCAACAAACTCAATCTTGCGCAAGCCTACCAACAGTTGCCAGTGGATGAGGCCATAGCCCAAACCATAGTTACACACAGGGGGGCTTTTAAGGTGAAAAGGCTGCAGTTCGGGGTGAGTGTGGCCCCCAGAATATTCCAACAATTAATGGACCTTGTTAAAAGGGATCCCTGGAGTGATGCCGTTCTTTGACGATGTCTTCATCGCAACGGCCACCCCAGATAACTTTGCCTCCCGCCTCCTCGCCGTCCTGCAATGCTTTGACTCGGCTGGCCTCAAAGTGAAATGGGAGAAATGTCTCCTCGGGGTCCCCAAAGTGGACTTTTTGGGGTTCCGTGTCGATGCAGCCAGCCTCCATCCAGCTAATAATAAATAATAATATATCTTTAAATTTATTAAGCTTGGTGGCTCTGAGCGATTTACAGTTACTCCATTACACACGGGACTAACAATGATTTAAGGGGTAAGGGAGGACAACATATAATCTTTAAATCACACACGTTTGCAGCCGACGGGGAGTTTTGTTCAGCTGTAAGGTCAGACGTGTTCCACCGGCATTTTTCCCTCGGCATGGCTTGATGTCATCAGCTTTCTCCGGACTGCTTGAGTTGCAGCGCAGCACTGCCACCACCTGGCTGCATGCCCATTACAGGCTTCCTTCATGCCGAAGAGTTCTTTCTAGGCTTTTCGGTCTTATGCGCTGGACATTTCATTCGTCGGCTAACACCTCCCCCACCGGGGGGGGGTTAGTGTGCCCACCCTCTCTAAGGAGTGGTACCCATTTTATCTACTCACCGAAGCTTTCGAAAGGCTGGGTGGACGGCGAGCTGGGGACAAGGCTGGTAGCTTACACCAGCACGGGGCTAGAACTGACAGCAGCTCTATTCAGCTCAGATGTATTAACCAGAGGATAAATCCCCTGTGCCACCGCTCCCCTTGTAAAGCAGAAATACAGGCATTCTTGGGACTAATTAATTTTTACCATGCCTTTCTGCTGCACAAGGCCGCAGTTGCAGAGCCCCTACACCACCTCCTAGATAAGTTGGCTCCTTTGTCCTGGGGCCCAAAAGAAGCAGCGACGTTCAGGGGGGTTAAGGCACTTTTAATTTCCAACAATGTGCTGGCCCACTTCGATGAATCCCTGCCGGTGGTGCTCGTGTGTGATGCTTGCCCCTACGGCGTCGGCACGGTCCTGGGCCACATCCTCCCTGACAGCCGCAAGGTCCCCATGGCCTATTACTCCAGGACCTTAACGGCCGCTGAGCGCAATTACGTGCAAATTCACAGGGAGGGTTTAGCAATCGTAGCCGGGGTCAAGAAGTTTCACAACTTCATTTATGGGCGCCCCTTCATGATCACCACAGACCACAAACCTCTCCTTAGCCTCTTCGCTGCAGACAAGCAGACATCCCAAGTCCTGTCACCCAGTGTTCTCAGATGGTCCCTCTTCCTAGCTGGCTACCAGTATCGGCTGGAGCACCACCCGGGCAAGGCGATGGGACATGCCAATGCCCTGAGCTGGCTGCCGCTGCCGTCCTTAGACACCAATCCTGCTCCTGCACTGAGGGTCCTGTTCATCGAGGGTCTTCCAGAGCCTCCCCTGCAAGCTGCCGACATTGCTGCATGTTCAGCCTGTGACCCCATCCTCTCCCGGGTCTTGGGCTGGGTGGTGAGGGGTTGGCCCACATTGTCCCTGGGCCCAAGTTCGTGGCTTTCAGCACCCAGAAAGTTGAACTCTCAGCCCTGAAGGGGGGGTTGCTGTGGGGAGACTGAGTTGTGGTCCCCAGCGCCCTGTGACAACGGGTCCTCACGGCACTCCACGAGGCGCATCTGGGCATCATTCAGATGAAGGCACTGGCCTGGAGCTATGTGTGGTGACCGGGAATCGATGTAGAGATCGAGTCATGGGTCCGGAGGTGCCAAAGCTGCCAAGAAGTTCGGCCCAACCTGCCAAGCACACCAACACAGCCGTGGGAGTCAACCCGCATACCATGGTCCCGGCTTCACATCGATTTCGCCGGACCATTCCAGGAACTGTTGTTCTTAGTAACAGTTGACTCCTACTTGAAGTGGCTGGAGATCAGTCCCGTGTCCACCACCTCTACGAAAGCCGTGATCGAATCCCTCTGCCGGATCTTCGCTACACACGGGTTGCCGGACATAATAGTCTCCAGAAATGGGACAGCCTTCACGTCAATGGAGTTCCAGGACTTTCTCCAAAGGAACCTGATACGGCACATCCGCTCTGCACCCTTCCACCCCGCGACCAACAGCCAGGCCGAGAGGATGGTGCAGACAGCAAAGGAAGCCCTCAGCAGGATAACGGACAGGAACTGGGAGTTCAGGCTATCCCACTTTCTCCTGACACAGAGGATGACACCTAACCCCATCACAGGCCACAGCCCTGCAGAATTATTGATGGGTCGACGTCCCGCGACTTTGTTGGATCGGCTACACCCGGATTGGGCACCGGACTCCAAGAGGATGGGGAAACAGTGAGAGGCTCCGAGAGGGTTCTTCCTGGGGGACCCAGTATTCATCCGGAACTACAGAACTGGAACCCCCTGGTTGGCAGGAAGAGTGATCAAAGTCACAGGGCCGGTATCGTACGAGGTATCAACGGAAGACGGCAGGCTCTTAAAGAAGCACCTTGACCAACTAACGTGGCGACAGCTCCCGGAGGCAGGAGAAGCACCACTGTTGGCTGCAGGAACCGGCACCTACACACCCAAGTCCAGTACTCAGCCCGACTCCCCGAGCATCGAGGAGGCCTCTCTGAGTAAACCACCACAAGAACCAACAGAACCAGAGACACTTCAGCCACCACAACGGGCGCCTCAGTCCCAGGTCACAGCGAGGCAACCGGAACCCATAGTCAGTGACCCAGTACCAGCCCCTCCCCGGTGTTCCCTCAGAGAGCGCTGACCCCCCGCCTATTTAAAGGACTATAACATAGGTAGGGTCGGAACTATGGGGGGAGGGGTGTTATGTACATGGACCGCCACCAGGGTTTTGCAGCTACAGACAGGAGCTTAGCTCCTGTAAACAATAGGAACCTAGGATCCTAGTTCCCCCAGCATTACCCAATGGCTACTTTGGCGGGAAATTCAAACCCTCCAATGGGAGTGTGTGTGTGCTGGGTGTGTGTGTATATAGTTGGCCTTGCAGGGCCGTTTTTCCAGTCCAGTGTTAAGTACAATAAACGTGTGCAAACACATGTCATTGTCCGAGTCCTCCATGCGGCGAACCCAGTACTTTTCAGTTATCTACCCTGGATTGTTAAACTGGCGTTTCTTTGTATGAATTTGTAGATTTTCCAAGTGGAAGCTTTTCTTCAGGATGGGAATTCCTTCTTGAATTCTCCCCCCCACCCCACCCTACAGCAAACATTGAAGTTTCTACTGAGAAAATGAAGTGCAGATATACACACATACACTTATTTAAAGTTCTTGGAAATGAAAATATATAACAGATTCCCTCCGCTGTGCCAGGTTATCACATAGCCATCAGTAATTCATACTTCTCCACAGACAACAAAGGAATTCTTTGAAACAGAGCAAGTATTTATTGTATGCCAACCTTTTCAAAAGTACCTATGTTATCCTATCATGGTGGTATAGAAAATGCTATACTTCCAAGATATGCATCAACCACGTTTTTCATTTTCTTTGGCCAGCAGCCACACAATTGCTAGCAGAAATGTTAACACCTAATAGTTGCCAGCAATGGCTACACTTGAAGCCAAATGAAGAAGCCATAAATGCAAGGCCTCTATGACATGACGATGTGTGGGACTAGAGTCCCATTCTGCATCCCAGTGAGTGTCAATCACAGCAATATTCTTGTCAGTGGTATTTACAGCCCTATCTTATGCCTGCAAGCTCAGATGTTTCACTGAGGGCTGAGTGACATGTTATGCCTTATGCAATTTTGCCACAACTTGGCAGCCATACTGCAGCTGCAGCTCCCTATGATGAACTCATGCAAAGCATTATTTGACTATGGTGTGGGAGGAGAGGCCCCTCTCCTCCCTCCACACACCATTTTTGGAAACCATGGCCCGATCCATTTTGGCACCTGAAAATGGCATGGAGGGAGGAATAGGAGCCTGTCATCCACCTGCATCATGGTCCCAATCCAAATAGGGTCCCACTACACTTTTACACAGGAGTTACCATCAGGGACTCGCAGCTGCAGTATTGCCGCAAGTCCCTGTGGTGAATTCACGTAAAGTGTAATGTGCAGGTTGGGCCTGAGTTCAGTGTGCCCCACCTATATTAAATATGCATAGCACAGCAGCCTTTCTCATAATTTTGGCCATTTCTTATGAACAATAGAGAAACTTCCCACAAGAATCACATCCTTTTCCTATAACCTTATAAAGTACTTTATTATCTATATTTCTTTAGCATGTGTTTTTTGGTTTTCATCAGAAACCTGAGATTATCTGAGTTAGTAATAAAATTAGAGCTGTCATTTCCACCCACTGCCACAAATAGCAACCTTCCAATGATTTTTCAGGAGAGTTGCAAAGTGTGTGTTGGACAGGTAGTGTAGTCAGGCACTGCTATCTCCACTGGTCAAAATGGCAGCATTTCAGAAAGTGCCTTACAATCCTGATTTTTGTTCTACCAGCAGCCAATCAATTTTAGCTATCTAATGGCATCACAGTTCATAGACAGTGGAAGACCAACTTGAAAAACACAAGTGGTGCTGAAGCAGTAGTGATTGCAACAGGGAATAGTAGTGAATCATTATGGCAGGGAAAAGGTAAGCTCTGGATGGTGGTTTTTTTGGTGCCTCCTTGAAAACCCTCTTCTTGAAGCAAAACAGTTTGCTCCTAAGCATTAGATTCAGACCTAATCTAAAGTGCTTACTAAGGAAAATATTCTACATTGGTTTGTTCTCTAAATTTGTTCTGATCCTTCACTTTATGATCCTTCATCATGTCTTATTTCTTGCTTTGTCCCTTTAGTGCGGACACAGACCATGGGCAACGGCAGTCTAGGTGCTGGGATGCTTATTGTACTCTTCCCTTATTTCCCATCTAGCCCTTCCCTTATGCTCAAATTATATGATCTATGGCTCTATGATCTATGGAGGAGAAAGGCTGGATGGGAGTTACTCACTGACTCCCTGTTACCTTGGCTGCCTTGGTGAACTGCCTGCATACATGCCCCTGGCTGCATACCTGCATGTAGCAAGGAGATAAAGGAGACAAGGCTCTATGGCTGTCCCTCTACCCATGGGTGTTGTAGCCATGCAGAGAAGAATTATACCCATATTGGCCTGGATCCTGTCTAGAATTTTCATTAGTGGAAGGGGGGCAATTTTTACCAATTCTCTCTCTCTCGGAGGAGTCTCTGATTTCCCCAAGATATTCATGGGGTCCTCTGTGTCCCCCCCGGGAGTAGCATTGGGGACATTATTTGGGGCTGCTGTGTGAGGGGGGAATTGGCAAAAATTGCCCCTTCCTCCTTGTGCCAACAAGATAGGAATGCAATCATTGCTTTTCTGAGGGATTATTTTTCTATGCAATTACATATATCTACAGGAGCTTAGTACTTCAGTTCTACTCTTTATTATTTTTACCAGAATACTGGTTTCAGAAATAATCTCAAGAGCATCAGTTTCTGTAGATGGATACATTTTCCTGGCAACTGTCATGCCTGCCCCTGCTGATGTCATGCCTGCCTTTGCTGATGCCCCTGAACAGGCTCCTGAGGACCCTGAACAGGCTCCTGAGGACAGTACTGCAGCAGAAAGGCAAAGACTGGATCCTGTAGCTGAAAGCTATCTAAGTGGTGAGGAGGATAGAGCCTCCCAGGGAACACCTGCAAGGGATCAGTCTCTGCTGCAGCCCAGTAATTCATCATCAGACTCGCCTCCACCTGTAACCAGGCTCAGGAATGTAAGAAGACAACAGCTGAGAGAGCGAAGGCAGAATGCACGCATGCGTGCCAGAAGATCTCTTAGCCCTGATTACTGACAGGATCCTGTCCTCACTCCTGGCTAGCTAATGAGTTGATTAGCTAGCACTGTATATATGCAAGTCTGTTGCCAGCAGTCATTTGTGCTGGCAACGTCGTTTGTTCAGGACCTGAATCCTTGCATCTCTGCTCCAGACCTTGTGGAATTCTTCTTGGCTTGATCCTCGGCTTTTGACCTTTGGCTTTGTTGACCCTGCGTTCATCTCTGACTCCTCTGGTATTGTTGTGATTTATGGACTTGAAACTTTGGTATGTCTGACCCTGCTTTTGGACTGTGATTTAAACCTGCTTGAACCTTGCTACCTGATTTGCCCGGCTTGACCTCGGACTGTTCCTGGACTTTTGCTTGCTTGTGTCACGCCCCCTGGTCCTGCCGTGACAGAAACCAGAATGAAATTAGTAAATGTAAATCCATGGCAAGTGATGACTTTTGAGAAAAATGTGCTCTAAAAGCTTCAGTGAATGTTTGAGCTTCATTTTGTGGTGTTGCTACATTTAATAAATTATAATATAAAATATTTATGTTATCAGTTGTCACTCCAAAACCCTAACAGAGTGCAAATATTTTAAGTGTCTACTGAAAGATTTCAAGTACATGTTGGGAAAAAATTAGAAAAATTGTATGCCAACTTAAGGATTTTGCTACTTATTCATGTCATAGTTGTTTTTATAATTTTTCTTTTCAATGAACTCCATAAATTTACAAAATTCCTATCATAACTTAGTGGCAAATCAGTTTTTTAAAAAAATCTGATGCCATCTAATTACTGTTTCACCTTTTGTACATATTAAATTTTACTGACATTTCTCAGTTTGAGATACTGCTGTGCAGAGATGTAATTCAGGTTGCAAAGAAAATCTAAATATATTTTTCATTCATTGAGCACTAATTATATTAGTTCCCAGTGGAAGACCATGGCATATAAGTGCACTTGTGTATTATTAGGAAATGTGCATGTAATACAAGGAGAAGAGGTCAAATAAATATATGATAGTTATACTGGGACTGGTATAGCACAGGTAGATAAAGTGTTGTATTTAAATGTGAGGAACTTGAGCCCAGTTCCCCACCCAGCAAGGTAGTTCACTATGTGGTCTTGGTAAGTCATAGATTACACATAGAGACACTGTCATGATCTGGGCTGTACCATCAGAGGCCTACTAGGCCCAAGGAGCCTGGCTAGGAGTAGGTGAGGCTGGGCCTACAACTCCCAGAAGCCCCTGAGAGGTTTTCGAGCTAAAATTGATCAATAGGGAAGAAGAGGGCTGGGGAACAAAAGGGCTGGTGCCAGAGCAGAAGCTATTCTTCTTCCCGGAGAGCAGAGCCAGAAGGAAGGCTGCTGCAAGGAAGAAACCCACATCCTGAGGGAAGGGTGAGTAGTCTAAGGTCACTGCAGATAGTCAGCTAGGGACAGTATATTTAGACACGTAAGGGCATTTGATTTCTTTTCTTTTCACCCACTTACTGTTATTATTCTGCACCTTGTTGTTTGACCTCCTATACAATAAACTATTTTCATTGTTCTCTCTGCCTGGTCCTCACGCCTATTATTCGGCCAAAAGGGAGGTCAGAAGGTCTTGGGAGGGTGCTCTGGGCCTTCTCAAGGGAACCTAAATCCAGAGTGGTGGCAGCGTCAGGTGACCCCCCACCTGAGCTGTGACAGACACAATCTCACAAGGCATTATGAGGATAAATTAGATGAAAACTAGAGAGCACAATTAAGTGTTTTTTTTCCTGAGTTCTGAATCCTAGGAAGTCCTTCAGCTCTTGCAGATTGATTCTATGGGATCATGTAGTTTTCTTTCTGTTACTATAAACTAAGAAACAAAGAGGTGTTTGGGGGACAATTATTTTGTTGTTGTAGATTTCTCCTCAGGGACGCTAAAACTGGCCAGTCTTTACTGCAGACGTCATATGTTTAGGGTTTTTAGTTACTTGTTTCCCTTGATTTACCTAGGGTAGGAGGAGCGATGGACCTTGTTGCTTCCTTCACCACAGGTAGAAGGTAGTGAATTAACGAGGACAGGTTGGTTTTTAAAAACCATAAGTAACAAGAAAAGATTTATTTGAACCATGTTTCCATTCAGTTCATTCTGTACATGCAAAGATACTGAGCAAGACTACTTACTTGATTATTAAGGTTTCAGTCCTGTATACTTCTTTGAAATAAATCCAAGTGAATAAGGTGAGACTTACATTTGAATCAACATGCATAGAATGGAAGCTAAGTTCTATTACTCTCTGCATGGAATTCATAGTTAGTCTGCATATTCATAGTTTGAGAGCAGAATACAATGCAAAATGAAAGTGTCCACACTATGGAAGTTCCTGGTGAGATACAGTATTTACGAATACATCAGTGGTCTTCATCCTGTGGGTCACAACCATTCTTACTCTCTTTGCATGCATGCCGAGGAACAGAAAAATAGTGTGGTGAAGTGACTCATTGGAGGAGAGTGTTGCTTTTTTAGTACCAACAGATTCAAGGAATCCCTCTCCACAGTTTAAGTTTGAAAAAAAATGATGTAAATTCATAATCTTATTTAAAATTTTAAAATCTAGTTTTATTTTTATTAATTAGTTTTTATGTACCCTAGAGTGAACTAGAAAGATTCTATGTCCTATTGATCACTACTTCTACCAAATGAAATTGGAACCAGTAAAGAGCAGAAGAATGAGCATGTAAGCTCATTTACAATCCTGGGGAGTACGTTATGGATGAATACCTCTTTTGTCTGTTTTCACTTCTTGTGAACAACTTTTGGGATTTGATAGGACCAAGGCTGCAATCGTATCAACACTTCCCTGGAACTAAGTCCTATTGAACACTGTAGGATTTACTTTCAAGTAGCCATGCGTAGGATCGATCTGTTGTTTGGGAACTTCTGGAATTTGTTATCTGTTCTAAGTGATCTCTGTTGATAGTCAAATTCAGTTGATTACTTCATTTCTACAGCTCAGTTTCATAAAAACATATATGAAAACCGGTCAGAATGTGTAAGATGAGAGCCAAACTTATTTCCATCTCCCCAGAAATGATGGGATATTTTTTTCTGTCAAATAAATTGTTACACATAATGGCCACTGGACAGCAGACAGACTGGTCTTTGGATGCCAATAAAATAATGGGATATAAGTATCTTGACTTCATATCTTGTGGAGGCCAGTGCGTCTTACAGCTGTTGCAGCTGATTTCACAACTAGCACAATAGGGGATTTCCTCTATGATCTTCTAGTTCCCTCTGATTATTGTTTAATGAGTCTCTGCATTGCCTTTTGTATTTCTAAGCCTTTCCCCCTTACTTTTGTTCTGGCACCATATGTAATGGCAGCTGCATGTCTACTGATTGTTAATATAGAAATTGACTCCATACAATCTAGATTTGTCTATTTTGATTTGATTCTAGTTGAGAGACTCTGCACAAACATTCTAGCCATTTAAAAGTCACTTCACCATCTCCCTGCTTCTGACTGTAAACATTTGGCTGCTTTACAACATAGGGATATATCAACAGCTATAATAAGAATGTTCCTTAGGGATGGACATCCAGTGAAAATAAATAGCTCTGCAATGAACAGTATAAATTGTATGAAAACTTACAATATAATAATAAACAGGAAGCAGCAGCATCTGTGCCTGTGACAGGGTTCTCAGGAAGTTCTTTGCGTTCAGCTGTGCTAGCAGCTGTGTATACATGGCTTTGTAATAATCTCTGACAGATTCTTACAAGAGGCGGACTCCTGTGCAAGACTTTGGTTTTGGCTTGGATTGATTTTACTTTTGCTGAATATTGACTGAGATGAATTGCACTGCTACTCAGTATGTGGCTCACATCCTGGTTGTAAGTTCTCCTTACAAGGCCCGTGTCACAATAAAACATTGTGTTCAGGTCCCTGTAGCTTTCCAACCCCAGCAGTCTATCTAGAGTTCTGATCTTGTGTTTCTACTCAAGATGAGCAACAGTTTTGTCTTCCTTTTGCTTTAGAGAATTTGAACTTTTCCTTTTAAAATGCACAGGACATTTTTATTTGCACAATAATACACAAGTTTCACTGATAGATACTCACCATCACAGAATCTTTATTAGGTATTTGTTACAAATGCTAAGCAATCTCAAACACTGCATAGCCAGTTAACACACCAGAAAACACACTGATAAAAGATCATAAACTTATATACAATAGAGGTAAAATTATTCATGATCATTCATAACTAACCTATGGATCCTCATAGGGGCTAGAAAATACTTAGCCACTTGACTGGTAATGTAAGGATTCTAATCAGATAAAAGGTGTAAAACCAACCAGTCATCTGGGTAACCCTGAAATTTATGTAAGATTACATAGCTAGGATGATAGCATAAAAAAGAAAGGTGTAGCCAGAACTTCAAAGTCTGTATCCCAGCTGTAGTTTTCAAAAGGCCCAACCCTGTTTCCAAACACATGGCTGCATATCCAACACAGTTTGGGACACCCAGCATTAGGGATGGGCATAAGCTGGGAAAATGCGGTTCAGTTTGTGGTTCGTAGCATGCCTGGTTCATAAACCAGGAACCATCATGAACTTTTAGGTGCTAAATGAACCGGTGAGATTCATGAGGTTTGTGATGTGGTAGAAAGCCCTGGTGTGCTAGAGATACCAAATTTATAGGAGATCTCTGTCTAACTCTCCTCTATTATCCTTGGAGCCCCATTTAAAACCCTATTATACTGGAATGGTTAATCTGAACAGAAAAACAGTCGCCCTTGGGATTTCCCTTTATTTTATACCAGCACTGCAGCTAATCTGCTAGTGCAATTGGAGAGTTAGTGGTCAGGCTATAAATCTGTCAAAGGTATTAAGAAATGAGTTCCACAGAAGATGGCATGATAGACTATCTGACATTAGTGTTCACATTTAAAGTATAAGGCTACCGTTTTTATTGTCAGCCTCCCATATTGGACTCAGTGGGCATAATCTACAACTGAGTTCTAAACATGATTGCCCATAAATTCCACTGAATTCAAGTGGATGTACTTTATCAGAAAGTATATGTAAGACTGCAGTGTTTCTCTTACTGAAAACAGCCATAGTTGTGACTAATCCTATAGCTTTCAGTGGGACATGCAGCCCAATCCTTTGCTTGTTCACTGAGAAATGAAATCTGTTGAGCTACTTCCTCCCAAGTAAGTGTGTATATATCTCTCCTTATATATAATCCTCTTTTTGTGTGACTCTTTTCTGAACATTCCACATGCTCCCACAGCCTTTGGCTTCCTTTTTTTTTTGGTAAACAAATTTTATTTTCTTAGGAATTCAACATTTATAATTAAATCATTTCATCTTTTCCATTGTCTACCCCATTCCCATTTCCTCCCCTCCCTCCGGTGGCTTCCCGCAATGCTTCCCCCCCTCCTCCACGTTACTTTACATCATCAATTATATCATTTTCTTATCATTACAATCTCAAGATAACATCATTTGGCTTAATATTGATCTAAACATATTAAATTTTGTTTCACATCCCAGTTCTTTTCCAGATATGTTTTAAAGTCACTCCATTCTTGAAAAAAAACGTCATCCTCTTTGTTATTCAACTTTTTCATAATTTTGTCCATTTCTGCCATGAACAGAACTTTTTGTATCCAGTCTTCAATTTCTGGCACTTTCTCTGTTTTCCAAAATTGTGCATAAATAATTCTCACTGTTGTAATTAAGTACCAGAATAAAGTCTGTTGTGCTCTGACCACATAGTCTCCCCTGCTCTGCACAATACCAAAGGGAGGGGGTAGCCTAGGGAAGCAAGGAAAGGCCAGACCCTTGGGTTGCCAACTTTCCAGGGACCCCCCATAGATTGGGGATTCCATCTCCAAATAGGGAGATTCAACCAGAGGGGTCTCACTGTCCCTCTAAAAAGGCAGTGACGATTCCGTGAGTGGTGGCAGTGAACTTAAGGAGTGAGATACGCCCACGGGACGAGGGTGGGAGGCAAACGGCTGAGTTGTAAACTGGAGCCCATTTCACCATGGTAGGCAACCAAGTTTAGTTCAGATAAATGAAACCCTTTGCAGGCCTTTGTGAGGAACTCATTGGGGCCAGTCCTGACTAGCATTGGCAGCTCCAGGTAGGGAGATTCCTGGATATTTTCTGGTAGAGTCTATGGAAGCCAGGGTTTGGGGAGGGGAGAGTCCTCAGCTGAGCAGAATGCCATACAGGCCACCTTCCAAAGCCGTTATTTTCTCCGGGGGGGGGGAGAGATCTGTTGGCTGCCCTAAACATAGCTGTCAGTGCTTCAGAGCAGGGTCTGCTAGATCCAGGTTCTTGCTGTAGAAGCTGAATGGGTGATTTTGGACCAGTCACAGACTGTCAACCTGCCTACCTCACAGGGTTGTTGTGCAAGTCAAAATGGGGAGAGGAGAATGATGTAAGCTGCTTTGGTCCCCATTGCAGAGAAAGACTACTTTTCCTCCTGGGAAACCATTTTTGCCAATCTCCAGGTGAGGGCTGGAGACCACTCAGACTTAAAACTGCTCTCCAGATGGCAGAGATCAGTTCCCCTGGAGAAAATGGTAGACTCTGTGGCAGTCAGGACTTCAGAGCATGGAAGAGGCTGCAGGTGTGTGTGTGGGGGAAATGGAAAGCTGAGGAGAGAGGGGGAAATAAAGATAGGTTGATGACTGGCTGGGAAGGAGATTGGGTTGCCAACTCCAGGTGGGAAATTCCTGGACATTTGAGGGATGGAACCTGGAGAGGGTGAGGTTTGAGGAGGTTTGCCAATCTCAGGAGAGGGGTGGAAATCACTCAGAATTATAACTGATCTCCAGGAGGGAGGGGGGAGGAGATGGAAAGCTGACATCAGAGGAGCAGATAATGGCAGTTTGATGCTTGGCTGGGAAGGAGATAGGGTTGCACTCCAGGTTGGGAAATTCATGGAGATTTGAGGGGTAGAGCCTGGAGACGGTCATGTTTGAGGAGGGGTGGGACCTCAGACAGGTACAATGCCATAGACTCCACCCTCTAAATCACTAATGTGCATAATTGCATCCAGTTTGCTTGCACTTGTATACTGATATTAGAGGATTCTGCTGTCTGGTTTAAACTAGGTTTTCTATATTTGTCATAAGTTAATTGTACATCCAGGTATTTGAAGAATATTTCTGGCTATCAGAGGGTGTATCTGTGCAGGTTACACACAAATCTGTGTTCTTTCTTGTTTAGGTATGTGTCTTGTGCACTGGGATGTCCTTATGAAGGAAATATTGCACCAGCTAAAGTGGCAGAAGTAAGGCTATTTTTAAAAATTGCTTAGAAAAATGCATGTCTGAAATATATCTTTGTTTTGTGCATAGTTTCTCATGTTTCTGAAACATTTAGTGACTTGGGGAAAGCCTGCTTCCTCATGAAGAGTGAGTTAAAGATTTATAGCACAATATCATTTTGCTTACAAATGATATACATTGAGAATGGGTGAGCAGAAAAGCTCCTGACAGGCAGTTCTGACTGGTAGTAGGGACACTCACTTCCTGTTCACCAGTGGTGCAGGCAGCTAATTAATTAATGAGCCATTTAGCTGTTCACAATCTATTCATGTGTATTTGAAGGAACAAACTACTTGCAATTATCGGAAGCCAGCTCCCAGTTGATGAGGGATCTAGGGTTGCCAAGTGGAACTTACCTTGGTGGCGGGGGACTCCCGGGTGGATCCCGGGGGGCGAGTGCGCCGCACACACATCACCAGGAAGTGACGTTATGACACCGGGCATGCTGGGGGCGGGGCCACGACCATACAAGGGAAAACCATAGAGTTTTCCCTTGTATGGCCATGGCCCCGCCCCCAGCGTGCCCGGTGTGCCCGCGTCACTTCCGGGTGACACACACATTGGGGAGGAGTTCCCCCCGGGGCCTGATCCAGCGGCACTGGGGAACGGGCCTCTGAGGCGGGGGTTTCCCCGCCCCCCGGGGGGATTTGGGATCCCTAGAGGGATCACTTGGGAGTCAGCGTCTGAACTCCTGCTGGGGAAATTTTGCTGTAAACCCAGAAACGCTTTTAGGGGGGGTGAGAAATCAGGAGTAGGCTCCCAGGTTATCATCTGGAAGTCAGGTTCTTCTGTTCTCCCATCCTGGAAACTTTGATGCCTCTTAGACTCACTGAGAAGTAGTATGTTTAGTGGGAAGGGGGGTGATGAAGCCTAGCTGATTTCCTCTTCTCTTTTCCCCACCAAAAACTGTTGGCTCGGCTGCAAAGGGAAAAAAAGAAAGAAATGAGCTCTTTCTCATCTTCCTTTTGCAATACAGAGATTAAAAACATTGCTTCTGTCCCCACCTAGCTTGAGGCATAGGAGAAAAATCAGCTCTTTCCCCCCTTCCTTTTGCAATGCAGAAATCAAAATAATTCTGTTATAACTTGGGAAGTTGGGAATTTGTTGATGCTCCTTTATTGTATAGTTATTTTAACATCTCCCCTTAAGGAAAAAAAGCCTTTGCTTTCATTTTACTTTTCACTTTTTATATTGGTAGAAGGTTATGGTTTTGGCCTATCAGGGCACAGACCAGGCCTTGACTATGTTCTAATGAAGTTCTGTTTTGGTACCAGGTGCTGTGAGGTTACAAAAATTCGCTTTTGTCCCCAACCAGCTTGGAGGGGAGGGAAGAGAAATGAGCTCTTTTTTCCTCTCCTTTCTCTCCCTCCTCAACAGGAGTTGATCAGAACCCAGTTCCCAGCCGATTCCCCAATTCAGTTGTGAGTCAGACTCTGACCAACAGGCAGCTGCAAATTTGTACAACAACTATTAAGTTGCTCAATACAATCTGACTATCCCTGATCAGTTTATAGTTTGATCATAAATTCTGAGCATGGTAAGTTTGACTACCAAAGAGGTTTGCTCAGAAATTCACAGTATCCTTAGTCTGTAGTTTCTCAGTACAAAATGCAGGTCTTGAGAGCACTGTTCCATTGCCACATATTCTTTATTGCTCTTTATTGCACACCATCTCTATACCACCTATTGTTCTTTATACATACCATCTCTTCCACTGGCTACACTGCAGTTACTAATGGTCTCTTTCCAGCTGTCAATTAAAAATATGCAGTAGTTCATATTTAGCAGGCACCAGTGACTGTCTGTTTGTGTCTGTGTTAAGTGCGGTCAAGTTGCTTCCGATTTATGGCAACCCTATGAATTAATGTCCTCCAAAATATCTTATCATCAACAGCCATTCTCAGGTCTTGCAAACTAAGTGCTTCCTTGATAGAGTCAATCCATCTCATGTTGGGTTTTCCTCTTTTCCTGCTGCCTTCAAGTTTTCCTAGCATTATTGACTTTTCCAATGATTCTTGTCTTCTCATAATGTGACCAAAGTACAATGGCCAAATTAGCTTCTAGGGAGAGTTCAGGCTTAATTTGGTCTAGAACCCACTTATTTGTCTTTTTGGCAGTCCATGGTATCCGTAAAAATCTCCTCCAACATCACATTTTAAAGGAGTCTACTGTCAGCTTTCTTCATTGTCCAAATTTTACACTCATACATAGTAATGAGGAACACTATGGCATGCATTAACTTGATCTTGGTCACCAGCGACATATCCTTACACTTTGGGATCTTTTCTGGCTCCTTCATGGCTGCCCTTCCCAGTATCAATCTCCTTCTGATTTCTTGGGTGCAGTCACCCTTTTGGTTGATGATGGAGCCAAGGAATAGAAAATCTTGAACTATTTCAGTTTCTTCATCATCTACCTTAAAGCTGTGTAAGTAGTCATTACTTTTGTCTTCTTGATGTTGAGCTGTAATCCTGCTTCGGCACTTTTATTTAATTTATTTATCCAATTTATCCCCCCCCCTCCCCCGCCAATGCAGGCTCCTTCATCAGTAGTCATTTCAAGTCTTGGCTGTTTTCTGCTAATAATGTGCTGTTATCTGCATATCTCAAATTGATAACGTTTCTTCCGCCAATTTTCACTCCACCTTTATCTAAATGTAATCCAGCCTTCCTTATATGTTCTGCATATAGATTGACTAGCCTGATACCCTTGCTTCGCTACGGTATTTAACTTCCGTAAATCCAGTTATAATACTGATAATGTAAAGTTTGAAATGTAACATTTGTTGCAGGAATTCTAATGGAGAAGATTGTAGTGTAAAAAATGAAGTGAGACATATGTACTTCCCCCCCCCACTGAAGGACCTCTCTGTAGACTGCTGGGGCGGGCTCCCTCATGGCTTTAAGCACCCTGCAACCTCTGCTGCACCTGACAGACAACCTCCTGTTAGGTGTAGGAGGTGGGGGGAGTGTGTTGGAAGCCATCAGAGAGGCTGGACCAGCATCACACTAAGGTGATCCTGCTGGGGCAGCGTCCCTGATGGATTAAAGTCCCCTGGTCCTACACCTGACAAACATCCGCCTGTCTGGTGTTTGTGGGGATCATGTTTAAAGGCATCAGGGAGGCTGGGCCAGCAGCATGATGAAGGCAATCTTGCTGAGCAAACCTCCCCAGCGACTGTAAGCATCCCAGCTCCTCTCCTACGCCTGACAGGCAGCTGCCTGTCCAGTGTAGGAGGGGGAGGGGGAGGAGTATTAGAAGCTACTGTGGCTCCCTCATGCACCCTGCAACTGCTGCTGCACCTGACAGACAACTGCCTGTCAGGTGTAGGAGGAGGGAGCATGTTTGAAGCCATAGGGAGGCTGGGACAGCAGCTTTGCTTCACCTTACAGGTGGTTGGCCACTCCTGATTTCCTCAACTGTCAGTAGCTCTCTGTAGTCCCCTGTAACTGTGTTTTTTTTACCACAGAACACTGAGCTCTGCAGCTGACCAATCAGAGACTGGGGGGTGCAAGGAAGCAGCAGCCTGGCAGCCACATAGGAATCAATGGGTGGAGCACATTTAACCCCTTTTTACCCCCTTAGGGGTCTAATTTCTAAAAATCCCTTCTTAGTGAGCCATGGTAGGAGCACTCTCCCCGAATTTGGTGTTTCTAGGTCCAGCAGTTTGGCCTGAGCGTTGATTTTATGGTGAGGGGACTTTATTTTATATATACAGAAGAGATAGGGAGATAAAATGCATCCTTGTCTGATACCTTTGCCAATTGGAAACGGAGAAACAGAAAGCTCCATATTCTGTCCTAAAAGTGGCCTCTTGTCTGGAGTGTAGGTTGTGCATCAAAACAATCAGATGCTGTGGTATTGTTGCCCTGCAAGCCTATCAATGTGTTTTTATGGAATATGAACTGTGCAAAGGGACTATACAACATGGGAACTTGAGAATACCTGTTGAGACTGCACACCTGAAAGAGAGACACCTTCCTTTAGTGTTAGTCCAGAGTCATGAGACATTTCACCTGCTGTGAGTCATGAGACATTTCACCTGCTGTGAGTCATGAGACATTTCACCTGCTGTGAGTCATGAGACATTTCACCTGCTGTGAGTCATGAGACATTTCACCTGCTGTGAGTCATGAGACATTTCACCTGCTGTGAGTCATGAGACATTTCACCTGCTGTGAGTCATGAGACATTTCACCTGCTGTGAGATGAAGCAGTTCCATAAGCCTGTACACAGCCTCAGACGCCATGCCATGGAAAGGCACAAGGACAGAGAACTTCAAACTCCATTAGGAGTTTCTTCAAGCACATGTAGGCAACCCCCCCTTCCAAACCTGCTAAGCTGCACGTAGCTCTGAGATTCCAGTAATAGTTGCTTAGTAACTAATTGCTCAGCCATCAGCCAGCCGCTAGGGCCATCAAGAGACAATAGACCTAGCCTGATGATTCAATCATCCTTCATCCAGGTGCCAGTCCTCAGTCTAAGTTTCTAGCTCTCAATATTGACCACTCCTTAGTCCCCCTCCCCTCTTCCAGTCAGCCAATAGTATGTTTTATGGGATGGACTAACAGAAGGTGTCACAGGGGGATGTGGCCAGCCTAGCCAGCCCCCCACACCACATTATAAAAGATGCTGACCGACCACATGGTCGCTCTCTCTTATCCTCTCCACGACCCCTATCGAAGCTTTAACCCTCTTATGTCCAGCTTGCTATCCATATACCCTACCTCCATCTTTAAACTCTAGATCTGCAGCTAGAGTCCACGTGGTTCTGCTAGTTCAGAGCACCATTTTCTATTTCTAAACCCCTCCATTCTTCCATTGGAACGGCTCAATCAATGAGGACAGGAAAATATTGCCCAACCAACGAATGTCCTGCTAACACAACTGTGTTAAGGATCTATCTTGATTTCTGAGAATTAAGTATGTGTGTATGTTTGTGTATTGTTTGAATGATACATATCCTTCAGTAAAAAGACATTATATTTTACTGAATACGGTCTCTGTGTCTGTTCTGATACTTACAGCAAGGGTGGGACTTCTGTATACATTGGTGTGAACCCTAATTTGCCTATTGTCAATTAATAATCATAACTTTCCCTAGACTAATTGATAATTCAAGGCAATTTGGCTAACAGCATACCCATTTCCTTTAAGCCAACCATAGCTTTTCATGATCGACAGCCAAAAGCTTTGCTGTAATCTATGAAACACAAGCTGATTTTCTTCTGAAATTCTCTTGTATGCTCCAGTAACCAACATAAATTTGCAATATGATCTCTAGTGCTTCTTCCCTTTCTGAATCCAGCTTGAACATCTGGCATTTCTTGTTCCATATACAGTAACAGTCTTTGCTGTAAAATTTTGAGGATCATTTTACTTGTGTGAGAAATTAATGCGGTGGTCTGATAGTTGCTGCAGTCCTTGACGTCTCCTTTCCAGTCTGTTTTCCATTGTTCAGTTTTCCATATTTGTTGGCACAATCTTGTTAAGATTTTTATGGACTCCATTTCTGTGTGTTGGAATGGCTCTGTCGATATCCCATCTACTCCTGGTGATTTGTTTCTCCCAGTTTCTCTCAGTGCAGCTCTCACTTCACTTTCTAAAACCGTAGGTTTTTCTTCAAAAGATTCTTCTTAGAAGGAATCTGTCATCCTTTTGTCTCTTCTGTATAGTTCTCTTCTGTATAGTTCTTCAGTGTATTGTTCCCATCTTTAATTTATTTTGTCCTGTTCAGTTGATCTTTCAGCATGCCTAAACGTGATTTAAATTTCCCTTTGATTTCTTGGATCTTGTGGAACAGATCTCTTGTTCTTCCTTTTTTGTTGTTCTCTTAGTTCTCTTTGTCACTATGTGTGTGTTGCTGGAAATCTGCATTTAGGCTTCTTATTCTGTTTCTGTCACCTTTTGCTTCTTGTCTGCCTTTAGCAATTTAAGAGGTCCATCAGTCATCTATTAAGAAATAGTCTTTGTGCATTCTTCTTTGATAATATTTCTAGTTTCAACCCATAGTTTTTCTGGTTCATGTTCACTCGAACTTAGTAATGCCCAGCTTTGGCTGGGAAGGAAGGATATAAATCTAATAAATAAATAAAATTTGTTCTTTACATGGTCTTTAAAGTATTCACCAATGTCACTTAGGTTTTATTTTGGCACTATGTTTTGGTATTTTACTTCAGCTTTATTCAAATTTCCAATATTAACAATTCATGATCTGGACCACAATCAGCTCCCAGTCTTGTTTTAGCAGAGAGAATAGAACTTCTCCATCACATGCTTCTGATTATGTAATCTATTTGATTTCTATATTGATCACCTGGTGGTATCCATGTATAAAATCATAGAATCATAGAATGTTAGAGTTGGAAGGGATCTTGCAGGTCATCTAGTCCAACCCCCTGCACTCTGCAGGAGCATAGCCAAAAGATAGCCCTACAACATACCCGAAAGATGGTCACCCAGCCTCTGCTTGAAAACGTCCAGTGAAGGAGCATCCACCACCTCCCGAGGCAGTTTGTTCCACTGCTCAACCACTCTTACAGTTAGGAAGTTTCTCCTGATATTTAGCCAGTATCCCTTGTAATTTCCACCCATTAGATGTAGTCTTGCAATCTGGAGCAAGAGAGAATAGATCTGCTCCATCTTCTACATGACAGCCCTTCAAATATTTGAAGACTGCAATCATGTCCCCTCTAAGCCTTCTCTTTCCCAGGCTAAACATACCCAACTCTTTCAGTCTTTCCTCATAATACAGTCATCCCATTTGGTCACTTGAAACGTGTTCTCAATGAACAAATTGTTGTCTTCACAGAATTCTGTGAGTTGCTCTCCTGCTTCATTTCATGCTCCAAGCTCAAGCTTTCCGACAGTATTTGATTCTGCTTTGTTTCCTACTTTGGTGTTCCAGTCTTCTATAATTATCAGCACATCTTGTTTAGGTGTGTGATCAATTTCTTTCTGGTCACTTTCTTAAAAGCTTTCAATTTCTTCTTTACCAGCATCTGTAGTTGGGGCATAAACTTGAATGATGGTTATATTGATAGACTTTCCATGAAGTCTGATTGATATTATTTGGTCAGACTTTGTATTATAGCCCATGACTGCCTGCGTTACATCTTGCCTAACCATTACTAGAGCTATTCCATTCCTTCTGTGTTAGTCATTCCTGGAATAAATAACTTTGTAATTTTCTACTTGAAAATGTTATGATCCAGTCCACTTTAGTTCACTCACTCCCAGGATTGCAATGTTTAAACGTTCCATTTCTCATTTTATGATTTTGAGCTTACCTTGATGCATACCTCTCACATTCCATGTTAATATTATATGTGTCAAATATCCTGGAATAAAGGCAGAGTAAGGCAACAGAGCTAGGCCACAGAGCAAGGTAACAGAGCTAGATCACAGTCAAAAGTCCAGTCCAGGGGTCAAATACCGGTTTAGCAGCAGTCAGAGTTCATCGGTTATTCAGGAAAGCAGAGTCCAGGCAGTCCAAGGTCATTGATCAGCAAGGTTCAGGCAGGTATGAAAAACCGAGTCAAGGGTCTGTCCAAAGGTCATAGGAGGCAGGCAGAGTCTAGAGTTGTGGTTGCAAAGTTCACAGGGTTGTGACAAATTGCTTCCACAATCTGCAGCTCTCCAGGTCTGATTTATATAGGCATTCCTTAACAAGCCTGATTTATAGCCATCTGCTTGGAGGTGCTCCTGCACTTACTCAGAACTGCTGTCATTAAGCAGCTGGCACTGAGCCAAGAGGTGAGAACTCTGTCTGCATGTTCTTATGTCTTGTTGGAGCATTTCCCTTTGCTGTTCAATTAACAAAGGGGAGCCTGGTGGGATACTTTCCTGCAGCTGTGCTTTGTTGGCTACTTCAGAGCTGTGAGTGGGTGGGTCAAGGTCAGCTGCCAGCAATGAATCTTGAGGTTCCTGTATCTCTAATTCACTACCTTTAGCTGGTTCAGATCTGGCTGCATGCGGCTCCTCAGCTCCTGAGGAGTCCTCAGCCACACTGGACTCAGGCAGGTCACGCTGGCCCACGACATCAAACTCCTTTTGACTTTCCTTTTGCATCCATTCATGTCAACAACTGAACATCCTTTCAGCTTTAGTCCAGTTGCATCATCATCATCATTAAAGAATAGCTCCAGTCGTACTCATCCTCAGCTCTTCCCCAGTAGCTATTGATTGCTATCCAACCTGGAGGTTCCATCTTCCAGTACTATATCATTTTCACTTTTTATTGTCTCACCATAGAGTTTTTTGAGGAAAGAATTGTTCAGAAGTGGTTTAACATTGCCTTCTTCTGCACAGTGCTAACCAGGGTTAGCTGTAGTGTCACTGTCTATGAAAGTGTCACCTTCTGCCAGTGTCACCTTCCTCTACTGCTGCTGCCCACTAGATACGGCTTCAAGGATTCCTCTGCCCCCATCTCAATTGAAACTGTTTCTTCTCTTCTGCTGACGTGGCCATTGATCCCCAAATTGGGTGGACACATCTTAGTCTGGTGTCTCAGCTGTGACTCTGCTAGGAGTTTAGACCCCTTATGGTATTGTTCTCAGCTTCTCTGATACACACCAACTCCACTCACCACATTAAGGCGTATGTTCAAGAAAGGGACCAATGACTAGTACTCATTATATAATCCTCATTTCCCTGCCACCAAAGTTATTGAGCAACAATTCTGGCTAGGTCTAGAAATATTAGCTGCACATCACAAGTTCTTAAGCAAACTTGCACATTCAGGTTCATTTAACACAATTTAAGTGATTCCATGCATACTGTCTTGCTTAGTAAATTTTAAAAAGCATTTGTAGACATCAGATAATCTTATTTAAGAGACATTTATTTGGTTATTGCTCAGTATATCTCAGGATATTCCACATTTGAGTGCTCTTAGGCATGGTAAAAGCAGTGAATCAGAATGGAATTCAATGGCATAGCTAGCATATTTGACACCCAACGCAGATCATTTTTAACCTCATATGAGAGTGGTCCTGTTACTCTAACCACCCGGGTGGGGATTCAGGGTTTGCCCCGTGCATAGTTGCAGGCATACACTGGATCCTCTGGATAACACCCCCGCCCCCCAGGGTGCCTCCTGGTTTACCGGGCCTGGGTTGTAGTTGGGTGGCCGGTCCGGGTGGAGCCGATCCAGCCTGATTGTCAGTCACCGGCCAATTAAGAGTTCAGCGGGGCAACATCCCGTGGTGATGTCCATTGGCCAAACAAGAAGGCAGCCAGCCTGTAGTCCCAGTCCCCTTGGACGGGCAGTGGAAGGCAGCTGAGGGCGTTGACATGTCCCATTGCCTTGCCTGGCCTGTGCAGCAGGGTGTACTGGTAGCCGGCAAGAAAGATAGACAACCGCAGCATGCTGGGAGACAGCATCTGGGGTGTCTGGCAGTTGGGGGCCAGGAGACCCAGCAGCGGTTTGTGATCTGTGAAGACTGTGAAGGGGCGGCCGTACAGGTAGTCATAAAATTTACGCACCCCTGCCACGATAGCCAGCGCCTCCTTGTCTATCTGAGCGTAGTTACACTCCGCTGCCTACAAGGTGCACGAGTAATACACTTCTGGGACCTCACAGCCGTCGGCCAGTCTGTGACCCAGGACCGCTCCCACCCCCATAGGGCAATGCGTCACAGGCAAGTACCATGGGGAGGGACTCATCAAAACAATTGGTAGTTATGGACAATTCTAAACTACCAAATACCTTTTTAGAAAAATTGTTTGTTTTTTTTGAATATGTGATGGCACACCAAACAAATCAGTATCAATTACCACAAAAGTACAAGAATTTTGTTTTCTATTAAAGGCAGGTCTATTTATTTAATAGAACAGAGGTAATGAGTTATAATGTTAAATGTTTATTGTATATATTGTTAATGCATACTGGCAGTTCTTGTATTATACTTTTTCCTATATTGTTGAAAAATCTTCGTATTACTGTTATTGGATTGTTGTAATTTTTTATTTTGTTTATAAAATTAATAAAATGTTAATTGCAATAAGTCTTTAATGGCCCGGAACACCGTGGCCTGAGGTGGCCCCCACTTCCACTATGCGTGTTTGTCCAAGAGACAGTGTAGCAGCTCAGGCACAGCCACTTTGTGGGGGAGGAATGAGTGGTAGAGGTTGAGCAGGCCAAGGAAAGCCTGCAGCTCAGGTTTGGAGGAGGGTTTTGACGATGACCACTATTTTGTCCAGTGTGGGGTGGATTCCACAGGCGTTGACTTGGAATTCCAGGAACTCAACACTGGGGACCCCAAGGAGACATTTTTCTCTCTTTACTTTAAGGCCGACAGCATTGAAGTGCTGTAGGACGGCTCTAAGCCAGTCGGAGAAAGCTTCGGGAGATGGCGCCGCGATCAGAACGTCATCAAAGAAAGGTTGTACTCCAGGGATTCCTTTCAGCAGTCCATTAAATTCTAGAAAATCCCCAGAGCTACACTAACCCTGAACTGCAGACGTTTGACCTTAAACGCCCCCCGTTGTGTTACGATGGTCTGGGCGTCTGCTGTGGCGTCATCTACTGGCAGTTGCTGGTAGGCTTGTGCCAAGTCCAGTTTGCCGAAGATTTTGGCCCCAGCCAGGGATGCTAGGACATGGCTCACCATGGGGATGGGATACGCGTGGTCTTGGAGAGCCTTATTGATAGTGCATTTGTAGTCTGCACAGATCCTGACTCCCCGTTGGGTTTGACTGAGGTTACAATGGGGGTCTCCCATTTTGCATGGGGCACTGGCTCCAGTACCCCCTGGCTGACTATGCGGTCAAGCTCTGCCCCAATCTTGGGCCAAAGGGCAAACGGGGGTTGCCGGGCTTTCAGGCAGAGTGGACACACCGCGGGATCGAGGTCCAGGGTGACCGGTGACCCCGTATAGCAGCCAAGCGATCCATCAAATACAGCCGGGAACTCATTGCACATATTACTAAAGTTTCCTGACTTTATATTTTGTATTCCAGTGACAGCCAGGCCCAATGCGTCGAACCAGGCTAATCCCAGTAAACTGGTGAGGTGGCCCTTAACTACAACCAGTTCCAAGGGCCCCTCGAAGGCTTTGTATTTTACGTGGAACTGGCCCACCCCCTTAATGGCGACCGGGTTCTTCTGAAAGTCCCTTAGTGTGAGCTCGGTATCTTCCACTGGGGGTCCCCCCTTAGTGCAAAGCAAAGCGAAGGGTTTCCTCTGAAATTATCAAGAGGGAGGACCCTGTCCAGTTCCATTACGCATGGGGTGCCCTCTATTAAGACAGTCACTTTAATCTTATCGGTGCACCCCTGGGACAATAAATGTACCTGGTTGCAATCAGGGCCGGCTCTCTCACTAGGCCAGCTAGTGTCTGGCCTAGGGTGCAGCTCTGTCCAGGGCGCCAACTGCCCTGCTGCCACCCCCCAAAAAAAAACCCACCATCCCTGCCGAAAGCCGCTGCCTCTAGCTCGCTGCCACAGCACACATGCTGCTCGATGGTGTGCCCGTCCTGCCCGCCCCAACTCACTCACCCGAAGGCTTCCATCAGGCTGCCTGCAGCAAGCCGGAGAAGCAAAAGTGCCGTCGCCATCGAGGCGGGGGGGGGCGAATTAAGGCTCCCTTGAAGCTGTGGCATCTCATGAGCAAAAATCCTACTTTGTGAGCTGCTGGCATTAAAGTTCTGAGCGAGCGATTTGGCTGCTGCATGAATTAGGGGCGGTTGGTCTCAGGGAGGGTCTGCGTTGGGGGGGGGGAGGCTTCCATCAGGCTGCCTGCAGCAAGTCGGCGAAGCAAAAGTGCCGTCGCCGTCGAGGCGGGGGGGGGCGGATTAAGGCTCTCTTGAAGCTGTGGCATCTCGTGAGCAAAAATCCTACTTTGTGAGCTGCTGACATTAAAGTTTTGAGCGGGCGATTTGGCTGCTGCGTGAATTAGGGGGCAGCTGGTCTCAGGGAGGGTCTGCGCCGGAGGGAGGGGAGGGTCTGCGGGGGGAGGGTCTGCGGGGGGGTCTGCGCCGCTGTTCGCTTCCAGACCAGTCACTTCCGATGGAGGAGGGGGAGCAAGGGCCCCAGGGATCCACGCCCCCCCCCGTCCCACTGCTGCTGCCCAAGACAGGGTTTCCATCCATGCACCACGCACCTCAGAAGCGTGGAAGCACCGCCTTTTCCTGGGCAGAGGAGGTGACGTCCAGTCTGTTCCTCCCCGGCGCTCCATCTCTCTCTCAATTCTGCCCCTCCTCTCTTTGCAGGTAGTAAGTATGCCTTTGGGCGCCTAAGCTGAAAGAGCGCAGTAAGCTTAGCTTGGGGGAGAAATGGAAGGAGAAAATGGAAGAGTGGTCTTTAAAGGACGGTCCCCCACCCCGCGCAGCCCCTGCAGCAGTGCCCTCTCCTCCAGGCGATTTGGGGTCGACGAGGGGCCTCCGCTCCACGCCCGGGGCACAGCTTGGCCGCCTGCAGGAAGGCCCCCGGGCGGGTGGTCCCTCGGTGGCGTCTCCTGGCCCATGCAAGGCCTGCAGGGCCGCTGGGGGGGGGGAGTTTCCAGCCCTCTCCTTCCCGGACAAGCGCCTCAGGCCGGGAGAGGGGAGATGCGCTTTGTAAGCTATTGCCATTACAGTTGTCTTCCTTGTCCCCAGGCCCCGCCTGGAGGTTGACAACTGTGTAATTGGGCACACGCGGGAGGGGGCGGCAGAAGGTAGCCCCGCCTAGGGCGCCAGAAAACCGTTGCGATGTCCCGTGGTGCTGTGGAGTTCAGCTGTTTCTTGATGAGTGGTGGTGCAGCGCTGGTGTCCCTTGGAGCAGCAGGCCCGGGCGATGTGGCCCTGTTTCCCACAAGTGCAGCAGACGGCATCCCGAAAGCAGCAGGACCTCCGTTCATGTGTCTCTCTGCAGCTTGCACAGGTCACCGGTGTACTGGAGGATGCATTGGACGGTGACGGGCGAGTTTCGTGGTGAGTGGGTGGACGGATCTGAAGCGCCTCTTCTTCATCAGAGGTGGCGATACCTGGTGGGTTGCGGACAATGGCGGACGATCCTGATGCGACCTCCCAAACACATTGGCGGTCTGGAGCGCTGTCTCGAGCTTCATGCCGGTGGTGCCCATGAGCTTTCTGCGCAGCTTGGGATCATGGATCCCCCAGACGAACTGCGTGAGGATTATCTCTTCGATCCCCGGCAGCTCACAGTCTATGGCGAGCTGACGTAGCTCGGCCATGTAGACAGTGATCCCTTCTCCCACATTTTGCATTAGCCCCCATAAATCCATTCACCTCACCATTTCCATAGGCTTCAGAGTGAAATAATCATTCAGGACCTTGCGGAGGTCCTTGTATGTTTTGTCTTCTAATTTCGCTGGTGCTATGACGCCCTTGGCCAGACGGATGGTCGCTAGCCCACACGAGCTTATTAGCAGAGCCTGTTTCTTACCGTCATTGGTGATATTGTGGAAGGCGAGGTAATTCGTCAGCTGGTCTACCCATGCTTCCCAGAACTCTGGATGCATGTGCTCAAAGACTTGTAGGGTTCCCAGCGTTGCAGCCATGACTCAAGGGCAGTGCATGGAGCGACGATCGGAGGAACGGGGCGTGGTCCAGTGCTACTGAGGAGCGATGTGTGGTGCGGTGTCCTGTTGATTGGTGCTCGGTGCCAGTCCAGAGTCGGAGTCAGGCTCACTCATCGGGATCCCACCTTCGTCGCCAGTGAAAAGTATTGGAGTTCCAGGTGTAGCATAGTTAAATCAGCTCACATTTATTGATTACATTGGAATGAAAAGAAATAACTTAACTGGTGCGAGGCCGGCTTATATTCGTGCACACACTCACACCCAACACACCCCCAATTCTGGTGATAGGTTCTATATACATGGCCTGGGTAATGATAGGTTCTTATCAGGATCCTAGTGCTCCCATTGGTTCTTGCTAGGATCCGTGGTGGCTATTGTTCTAGACCTGAAGGTCTGTGAGTCCAGTAGACCACATGGCCAGGTGCACGCGGTTGCAGCTATCTTAATATATAACACCATCCCATTTATTTATGTTTGTATCAGCACAAGCCTGAACTCCCCATAGAAGCTAACGTGACTCAACAGTTTGGCTCAGAAGCACAGCACAAAGGAAAAATAAACGGAAGTACTTCTTCACCCAAAGAGTGATTAACACATGGAATTCACTGCCACAGGAGGTGGGGGTGGCTACAAGCATGGACAGCTTCAAGAGAGAATTAGATAAGCATATGGAGCAGAAGCCCATTCGTGGCTATTAGCCACAAGGTATAGATAGGAATTCTCAGACTGGGGCAAGTGATTCACTGTATTCTTGGTGCTTGGGGGGGGGGCAACAGTGGGAGGGCTTCTAGTGTCCTGACCCCACTGCTGGACCTCCTGATGGCACCTGGTATTTTGGCCACTGTGTGACCGAGTGTTGGACTGGATGGGCCATTGGCCTGATCCAACATTGGCTTCTCTTATGTTCTTATGTTTAAGAGTGCTTCAGTCCCCGTCCCCCCCACCTTTCCTAAGCCAAAATGGCCGGGCACATGTTTGTTGTGCTATAAGACCACGTGCAGTGTGATCCGGACTGTACATGATATGAATTATCAAGCTTGATATTACCTCTGACAGCGAGTCATCTTTTGGCTCCCAGCCTAACTGTTTGATAGGAAACAAATGCCCCCAGTGCACTGGGGCACAAATTGGTTCAAGAGCACAGAGCAAATGAAAAAGGGTGTTTCAGTTCCCCCCGCCTTTCCTAAGGCGAAACAGCAGGGTACGTGTTTGTTGTGCTATAAGACCACGTGTTCAAGGGCAGCCAAGCAGCTCCTCTGAAGGAAACAGGAAGTTTGTGGGTAAGGGACAGAGGCAACGCTTATTAGCTGGACCAGGAGCGGACCACACCCACCACCTCACCCTTGTTATGCCACTGATGGAATCTGAATGTCACAAGGATCCACATTGGCTAATCTGTGACTGCAGGCTGTACTCATCCCTAATTGGACATTGCCAGAACTGATTATTTGCAAGTAATATATGGGCCACAATTTTAAAAATGTTCGTAGATTTAGAGGAAGTTCCTCATGTATATGCTTGTTGTTTGATGGCTCTAATATCAGGTAATCACTTTAATGTGTGAGGATGCTATATAAACTCAAAAATCACTTTCACCTCACCTGACATCAACTTCAACATGATACTTTTAACGATACACACAGTTGTTCCACAGTAATATACATGCTTGGGTGAATCAGCCTGAGAGGACTTAGAGGTGAGGAAGTAATAGGGGGGAGCTTGCTAAGCAGGACCAATTTGGGAGAAGACACTAGCAGCAGCTGCTAATGATGTGCTAAAAATCCATGCACAGTGTTCTGTCCCTCTTGGTTACTGCAATTGTAAGACTACGGGTTGTTTCTGTTTAGTGCTTTTTTCCCTGAGCCTATGTTTACCTGGAGTTTATTGGAATATTTCTCCTGAAGCAGACAAATGTCTTACTTCTTTATATTTCCTAAAGATAGCAATTTTCTGATTCCATCACTTTTCATGCAAAACTCTATATGACGTATCTTTAGATATATTAGTGATGTCAGGTTTAACTGTGCAGCTCCCAACTTTCCTATTGCAAATACCATATTGCAGTTTAGTGTAAAAAAACAACAACCCAAACCCTCCAAGTGAAGACCAGTTTTTTCCCCCACCCCCATCAACAGGATTCTTTTGGACATTTCAGTGCGAGTCCTGTACTCTTCCAGCCAATTATATGTTCTACAGCAGGGGCTATCAAACCTTGTCCTAGTGTGCCTCTAAAGGTAAGAAATACAAAATAAAGAAATTTAAAAAATATTGTGCATGTCATATTCTTTTCTCTCTCTGATCCATGGCATTTACCTGAGTAAAAAGATATAAGACATGGAACAGTTACATCAAACAGAAATAAATAGCAATAGCCATAGGGTTCAAAGCTTCCTTTATTGACTTGGAACAAAACAGTTTAACCTTCCTTGTGTCCTTTGCCATCTGTTCTTTAAATAAGAGGCATAATAGGATCACTCCAGGACAACAGGGACTAGTAACTCCACACTCTGTCAGCCTTTATCACACATGTCCACAGTTGGCTCTCTAGTTAAGCCCTTGGATTTCTTTAGCAGTTTGGTGCTAAAAAATTCAGCAAGAGTACTGTAGTATATTCAAAAGCCTTTTGTAGCTGTTTTGTGCATTGGGTTCATACTGTAGTAGGGTGTAGAATTTGGCTGTTTAGCAGTCAACTACTTTCAAAGCATTCAAATAACAAAGAATACGTTAACAAAGAAGATAAGTAGGGTATTATACCCAACTTTTCTTTTCTTTTTTTTGAAACCCCCGAAAGGGTATTTTTATTATTTTTCATAAGACTATTAGCCACAACGAAAAATAAAAAAGGGGGACTACATCTAAGGATAAAGGAAAGATACTCACACTAACTAAAAACCCAAGAGTAGGAGATCCTTTCCATGTTAATCTAAATGTTAGTAAAACAAGTGTTAGTGATACAATATAGTTGTAGAGTTCTTGTTTAACACATCTTCTATATTAGTGAGTTAATCTTTGTGAGAGTACTTCTTGAGCATCTTCTTACTTCAAAGAGCAATTTACAGAGTCCTTCTGCCCTTACTTCAGTTTTCTATCCCTAAAGTCATACACTGTTTTTGTTGCTCCCACTCCCGCACCCGCTTCTCCCACAGAGTCCTCGTCCATTCCCGAAGTAGCAGAGTCACTTGACTTGGATTCTTCATCTTTACGTTCTTCTTCCGGCCCAAGCTGACATCTCAAAAATTCCTTAGCTTTAAAGATGGAGTCAATCTTCTCTCTTTTATTGTTGACTTTAAAAATTACGTATTCAGGAATCGCCCACCTGTACTGAATTCCATTAGTTTGAAGAAATGAGATCAATTCCTTGTAGCTTTTCCTCTTTTGACGGATTTCAAATGGGATATCCTTTAAAGTCTTTATGATTGTATTCCCAATTTTCAGTGGATTTGCCGAAGTTGCCTTTAATACCACATCTCTGGTCTGTCTTCTTGCGAATCTCACCACAATCTCTCCAGGCAGGTTATTTTTTCTGATGTAATTAGAGTATGCCTAATAGGCAGCCTCCATGTCTTTTACTATTTTATTCGCTGATATACCTGTTACTGGAGTGATGATCTCTCCCAGAGTCTTCTTTAAATCTTCTTTTTCAATTTCAGGCACCCCCTGAAATCTGAGAGTCATGTTAGCTTCTTCCATTTGAAGCTGTAACAAACGAGTTTCCTGAAGTTTTTGTGTTGTTTCCACATCCGTCACTCTTTTCTTCATCTTCTTATTTGTGATATCCATCTCTGTAATTTTCACAGTTGCATGCTCCACTTTCTTCTCTGTTTCTGCCAGCTGGCACTGCTGCAGAGTGAAGTTTTGGTTTAGTGTAGCCAATTGCTGGTTAATACCACTGAGTTGCTCCATTACCGGCTTCAGCATATCCGCTAGCAACTTCATGACGTCTGCTCCCTCTTCCGGTCTTGGGCTTTGACTGCCTGGTTTCGGTTTTAACTTTCCTTGGGAAGCCGCCGTATTCCACTTTGTTTACACTTCCAAACCACTGTGCCAGGACTCGTTGTTTCACCATCGGTACTCAAGTAAGTTGATAAAAGGGTTGGAACACTTTCCCTATGAGGAAAGGTTAAAGCGCTTAGGGCTCTTTCTTGGAGAAATGACGATTGAGGGAAGACATGATTGAGGTTTATAAGATTATGCATGGGATAGAGCAGGTAGAGAAAGAAGTACTTTTCTCCCTTTCTCACAATACAAGAACTCGTGGGCACTCAGTAAAATTTCTGAGCGGTCGGGTTAGAACGGATAAAAGGAAGTACTTCTTCACCCAAAGAGTGATTAACACATGGAATTCACTGCCACAGGAGGTGGTGGTGGCTACAAACATGGACAGCTTCAAAAGGGAATTAGATAAGCATATGGAGCAGAGGTCCATCAGTGGCTATTAGCCACAAGGTATAGATAGGGGCTCTGGGGCAAGTGATGCTCTGTCTTCTTGGTGCTTGGGGGGGTCAACAGTGGGGGGCTTCCAATGTTCTGGCCCTACTGGTGGACCTCCTAATGGCACTGGTATTTCTGGCCACTGTGTGACACAGAGTGTTGGACTGGATGGGCCTTTGGCCTAATCCAACATTGGTGTCTCTTATGTTCTTATGTTCTCTCAGAAAAAACTCACTGTTTATTTCTCCCCTTCCCCCTTCGCTACATTAGTCCATTCATGCACTTAGGAGGCGTCCCTCCTTATGCACCACTTTTCCCACCGGGGGGGGGGTACTCCGTTTTGGTAAAATAGTCAGTTTATTTCGAACTCACATTCATTGTTGGTCATATCTTGACCCCGCTCTCTTCATACGCTATTCTGCTCGATCTCCTGCGCTTGTCCCGGTTAGATTGGCTTGTATCCAAAGGTCACCCATCGGCTGGACCATTGGGGCGGAGGGAAGCCTGTATTCTCTGGCATCAAGCCATTGAAGAGGCTAACCCTCAAGAGCCCCCTGGCCTGGAACCCTTCACAAGGGCTCCATGGGGGTGCCACTTGAGGTGGCACCCCTCCAAGCTGAGGGTGTGCTAGTCACCTCCTTGGACATCGAGGAGAGTGACCGCTATCGCCGATCTACCCACCAGAAGTCTATACCCAACTTTTCTCTACCTTAAGGACTCCCAAAGTGGCTTACAATCGTCTTCCCTTCCCCTCCCCACAACTAGCACTAGCGGGGCTGAGAGAGTTCTGAGGGACCAAGGTCACCCAGCAGGCTTCAAATGGAGGAGTGGGAAATCAAACCCAGTTCTCCAGATTAGAGTCTGTGGCTCTTAACCACTATATCACACTGGCTCTAATCATTAACAGGTTGATTCCTATGCCAATTACAGAAACAAGTTAATATACTGTTATTAAGAATGCTAATGTCATTGTTTCATGTTATTATTTTTAAATAATAATGAGTTATTGAACAGCACACTTTGGTTGTGATCCTGAATCTCCAAGAACAGCCTGAAGCTTCCTTTTTTAACAAAACATTCAACAAGAGACAAGCTTAAAATCATAAAGAATGTAGTCACATGGCAAGGTCATGCCTCAAAGAACCCAAAGGAGAGCACTGATTGATGTGATTTTTGATGTTAGTTGTAAAAATTGTCAAAATATAAAGTTTAATTTTTTTAAAAAAAAAGAAACAAACCTCAAGGTCAACATGAAAAGGAGATGAAGGGTTGGGAGGATGTCATAGCTGTTATACCTTTATATTTCTGGAAACTCTTTATCAGCATATGGTTGAATTCTTAATAGTTAAGGACTATAAAAACTTCTCAATTTTATATTTTCATTGGGAGGAGTTTTGTTTTGTTTATGTCTGATAATCTCAATTTTTCCCTCTTATTAGGTTTCTAAAAGGCTATACAGCATGGGATGCTATGAGATATCGCTGGGAGATACGATTGGTGTAGGGACACCAGGCAGCATGAAAAGGATGTTGGACTCTGTAGTGATGGAAATCCCTGTGAATGCCGTTGCAGTGCACTGTCATGACACATACGGACAGGCTTTAGCCAATATCCTTACAGCTATGCAGGTAATTTCCAGCCTTTACACACTATAGTGCTTCTGAAAGCTCCAGATCTCAGTCTTTATTTTCATGTAAGTTTGTGAACAAGGGGGAAACAAACACAAGCATGTGATTATCTTAAGAACTGAAACAGGAATGAGATGCTTTACTAGGACTGTGACTGTATTGAAGGGTTCTAGGAGTGGCATGAGAGTGTCAGGCTCAGTATGCATTTTATAGTTCACCTGCCATAGGGAAAGGAGGAGGGGAGAGGGGTGTGAAAACCAAATGCTTTCATTTTCCTAAATGCTTTGATGTACCAGAAACTGTGTTGCAGAGACCTGTTGTTTTGCTTTATTTCTGTAGAGGGGTACGTGCTTACTGGGGAGGTAGTTGACCATTATTTCTGGTGGGCAAATACCTTGGGATGATTGGGTCCTGATTTTTAGTGCCTTTGCTTGAACACAATATATCTGCAATCTCCGCGCTTTCACCTTCAGTCCTAACAAAGCTCATGTTCAGTATGGTATTCTTCAATGTCTCAATAAACTAAACTTTCTTCGAAGTGAGTGGTGTTGAGAACTGATTTAACCAGGATTCTGACTGATTTAACCAAGATTCTGACAAATTGTTAGGACTCACTTTTTCCTTCCTCGACCTCCTGCACCACAGCCGTGATGAGAGGAGAAGATGGGAAAGTCCCTACAACTGTGGTGGATGACACTGTGACTGAGCAATGGACCACAGCTGCCCTGGTGACGACCACGGAATTCAAAGAAGCAGAAGGTGGGGCAAAGACCAGAGACTCCTGAGCACTGCTCCCCACCTGGGCTGAGCCCACTTGGATGGTAACTCCCGATCCGAGGTTTGAGAGGTTCACGTACGATGGAGCCCGAAGGCTCTACGGATGCTCCTTCCAGGATGACCTGGAGCGCATCCATGTTCTGGAGGACACTGAAGTTGAACGTCTCCGCAGGGAGTTCAGAGACGAGGCTGAAGAGATCAGGCAAGAGATGAAAAACATGATGCTGGATATACCGGGCATCATCATGGATGCCATCCAGCAAGAGTTCAGGAATCATGGACAGGCCCAAGATGGAGCTGGATGGGTGCCGCTGGCCCCTCTGTAAGTGCCCCCACCTCCTCCCCCAACACCCCCAGCCATTCTTGCTGGCCCGGCTGGGCCGACCAGGCTGCCTACAGCCCCAGCGACTCTGGAGCACCCCCACACTGCCCTGGAAGCAATGTTCAGTGGCACCCTGGAGAAGCTGGCATTTTTTCTGCTGCAGGTGTGCAAGTTCTTAGGCGATTGGGGCCCCACTTTCGCCATGACGGGCACCATGTGGATTTTATTGGGTCGTGCCTCTGGGACCAGGCGGCCAACTGGTTTGTGGGTCTCCACAACATCCGGGGCCCAGAACGAGATCTGAATGCCTTCATGTGAGCACTCCAATGCCAATATGAAGATCCCCTGGGGCTAGAGAGTGCACACCCAATTGAAGGGTCTACGCCAGGGTGGGCGCTCGGTGTAGGAGTACTCTGATGAGTTCAAAACACATTCTGCAAAGCTCCAGGGATGGCCCGAAGAAGTCCTAATTGAGTTCTACTGGGACGGGTTGAACCACTCAATTCTGGATCGGGCCCTGGCCCAGGGCAACCTGCTAACTTTGAGCAGAGAACCGCCCCAACCATTTGCGGATATATTAGGCACAGGCTCCCGCAAGCGTGGCGGCGGCTGAACAATGGGGGACAAAACCCATGATGAGAGAAGCCATCAGAGACCAATGGATGTGACAGGGCCTGTGCCTAAGATGTGGGGCCCTCAGGCACTTTGTGGCCACCTGCCCTCTTGACAAGAGCCTCGGGGATGGTAAGGCGAGCAAGTGCAAGACCTCCAAGAAAAAGACCAAGTCACAAGGGGCGCAGATGAAGCAACCCAAAGCGCTTCAAGCAGAAGAGCGGGGAGAGTCTGACAGTACCTCCTCCAGTAAAGATGAGCCCAATACACCAGCAGAAAAAGATTGGGACCTGCTGTGAAGGGTGCAGCCCGGCAGGTCTGAAGATGAGAACCTCTCCCTCTTTGTTCTATGTAACTGTGACTGTAATAAACCCCGAGCAGGGCACCCAGATATGGATGAGAGCCCTGATTGACTCTGGGTGTGTCCGGGACTTAATCAGTCCAGCATTAGTCACCAGGCCAGGGGTACCCGTCCAAGTATTGCCAGAACCTATAATTTTCACCAAGATGGGATCAGGGATCCAACTGATTTGGGAGCATGTGGAATGTTCAGGAGAGTCCATGACCAAAACAGAATTATTATAGAGTGAGATATCTCCAGTACCTTGTGTTACATTTTATGGCACACATGTCCCGGCCTGACAAATTGATATTTATGTCAGAGCTGGCCCTTGTAACAAATGAGTGACACCTCTGGACTAGAGCATCTTGAAGGGTATGTACACCTGAGATTGTCCAGCAGGAAAGCTGCATCATTCTAAAAGCTTTAGCACTTAACTAGCTTCTGAAAGTTGCAGACACAGGAAATTTCACCTAACAGCACACAGGGATTCTGACAGACAATGGGCAGTGGCTTTTGGCCTAGCCTCAAATTTATGTCCCCAGATCTCCATCTCACTACAATTCTTACCTCTTGAATATAAAGCCTAATGTTGTGGTTGTGCTTGTTCTGAAAGAGTGGTTCCCAAAAGCATGAGGCTGCAAGTCAGCCTTTCTGATTAGTGATGGGCACAAACTGGAAAATGCAATTCAGTTTGTGGTTCATGGCTGAACCACAAACCAAACCAGGAGGCTCATTCATGAATCAAACCAGTTTGTGGTTTGTGGCCCAGGAAACCTTGTTGAAAGGGACTGAAGTCATTTAAATGAGGTTTGCAGAAAGCCCAAAAAGCAGCTGCTCCCCACCATTCAATTGTTTTGGGCTGTCTTGTGCAGTCCCTTTAAAAGACAGCCCTGAACAACTGAAAATTTAAAGGGACTGCAGAAGGAAGCCTGAAAGACACCTCTGGGACAGGGAGGTGCTCCCCATGCGGCAGCTGTTTTGGGCTGTCTTGTGCAGTACCTTTAAAGTTTAAAGGGACTGAAAAACAGCTGTGTGGTGGAAAGGCCACGTAGCTGTTTTGGGCTGTCTTCTGCTGTCTTCAACTGTTTTTTCAGCTTTCACGGGGAGCACCCATGATCCACACAAACGGCTCTAAAGGTTCGTGGAAGTTCATGAGGGTAGACCCGTCATGAACTTCTTTTCCCAAACTATGAACAGGGCAAAATTCGTGATTCGTGGTTCAGTTCATGCCATCCCTATTTTCAATGCTATTCTTATTACAGCCTATGAATGCACGATATGATACTAAGTGGTTTTGATATTTTAGTAAACAGTTCAGAGTACTTTGCACCGGACATTAGTATTAAGGATTGGAAACTTGTAATAAAACAAAATGCTGCTAAGTGGCTGAAACCAAATGGAAACTGCAAATGGAATTTTTTCTCCTGCTGTGGAGACCTTTCCAACAAGGTAGTAGAAGCTCTAATTTGCAGATCCCATAGTTATATATCTTTAACCTATGTATTAGCATGGATATTAGTTCTAAGACTTGGTTTCTATTCATCCATGTGTTTAACAGGGTGCAGTAGAGAAGCATGAGAAACAGTGGATTCCTGACATTTTTGAACTGTCTTTTACTTATATGGCCAATACTTCTGGAAGAAAAGCAACATTATGAGAAAAGCTTTAGGTTTTTCATTCTTGCAGTTCACCAAATAAATTTCATTAAAAACCACAGTATATAGTTCATAGCTTTATGCCTCACTGTAACCATGTATGGTGAAAGGATATAGGTATACTGAATATTCTCACTGGCATATGGCTTACATTCCAATTTATATCCCATAAGTTTGATCCTACTTATGGAAGAAAGCCTTCCTTCTACCATGTTGCACTCCTAATGTATATATTTTGTTGGTTTAGGTTCTACATCAGGATTAAAAGATGTCCTTGTATCTAGGCAGGGTCCATAAAGGTAAAGGTAAAGGTTCCCTTGCTCGAAAGCCAGTCGAATCCGACTCTAGGGTTGCGGTGCTCATCTCCGTTTCAAAGCCGAAGAGCCAGCGCTGTCTGAAGACGTTTCCGTGGTCATGTGGCCGGCATGACTAAACTCCAAGGCGCACGGAACGCTGTTACCTTCCCACCGAAGTGGTACCTATTTATCTACTTGCAATTTCTTGCTTTCGAACTGCTAGGTTGGCAGGAGCTGGAACGAGAGATGGGAGCTCACTCCATCATGCGGCACCCGGGTCTCGAACGGCTGAACTACTGACCTTCAACAGCCTGCAGTTCAGCGTCTTAACCACTTGAGCCACCACAGCTCCTAGGCGGGGCCCATACCACAACACTAAAAGATGTTTCATAAAGTAATGATTAGTTGCTATGAGCTTCAAAAGAACACTGAGATCTGGATAGAGTGAAACCATAAAGAATATTTTTAATAATGCAAATATATGGGCTGGGATTTTTATTATTTATTAAATTATTATTAAATGTGATTTTTATACTGCCCATTCTGTTTTTTTTACTGCCTGATTTTTATACTGCCCATTCAGGATGGTGTACAACAACGTATCACGTCAGTTAAAACAATAAGATTTCAGACAAATTAAATCTGATGATGATCTAGATTTCCAGTTATGCTACTGCCTTGCGGGGTGAGAGTACGACTGTTGCTGTCCTCAACCGAATGCCTGGTGGAACATCTCTGCCTTATATGCCCTGTGGAACTGCATCAAAGCCCACAGGGCATGGATGTTAATTGGCAGAGAGTTCCACCAGGTTGGGGGCAGGGCACTAAAAGCCCTGGCCCTGGTTGCAGACAGCCAGATCATTCTCAGGCTGGGGACCACAAGCAAGCTCTTATCAGCAGAGCGTAATGCCCTCCAATGAATATACCAGGAGAGGCGGTCCTGAAGGTACGTGGATCCCAGACCATTAAGGGCCTTAAAGGTATAACCTTGAACCTGATCCTGTGCTTAACTGGTAACCAGTGCAGCTCACCCAGCACAGGTTGGATGTGTACTGTTTGCAGGGTCCCCATAAGGACCCACACCACTGCATTCTGGACCAGCTTAAGTTTCCGGGTCAGTCTCAAGGATAGGCCCACGCAGAGTGAATTACAGTAGTCCAATCTAGAGGTAACTGTTGCATGGATTACTGTAACTAGGTCAGGGTGAGACAGGTAGGGGGGGAAGTTGCCTGACCTGGTGTAGCTGAAAGAATACCAGTCTGGCAACATTTGTGATCTGGGCCTCCATTTATAAGGAGGCATCCAGAATCACACCCAAGCTCTTAACAGTTGGTGTCAGTGTTAAGGGCACACTATGAAGAGCCAGGAGTCAGCACCCCAAACCTGAATCCTCCCTGCCCATCCACAGAACCTCCATCTTAGTAGGATTCAGTCTCAGCCAGCTCTGTTTTAACCATCCCACCACAGCCTCCAACCCCTCAGCCAAAACTGATGGGGCAATATCTAGCCAGCCACCCATCAACAAATACAGCTGGGTGTACTGATGACACCCCAGCCTGAAACTCCGCACCAGTTGGGCAAGGAGGCACATATAGATGTTGAACAACATCAGGGAGAGGATTGCCCCCTGAGGGACCCCACATACTAATGCATGCCTAGGAGACACCCTGTCCCCTAGCACCACCCTCTGTCTCCAATCTTGGAGGAATGAAGTAAGACACTTTAAGTCTACCACACAAACTCCTATGTTGGCAAGGTGGTGGGTCAAGAGATCACAATTGACCATGTAAGGCTGAGAAGTAGGAGCAGCACCGACCCACCTCAATCTGACTGCCTGTGGAGATCATCTGTGAAGGCAACCAGTGCTGTCTCCATCCCATGGCCAGGGTGAAAGCCAGACTGGAATGGATCCCGTGCCGATGTGTCATCCAGTAAATTCTGGAAATTTTGTAGTCTCAGCAAGTCATAAGATCAAATACTCAATATCAGTACCCAATACTAGAAAGCCACTTAATGAGACACTCATCACAAGTGTCCAAACACTCTAAGTGAATTTGCTAAAGATGGGAGATAAAACCCATAGGCTGCAATCCTAAAAGCACTTTCCTGGGAGTAAGCCCTATTGGACAAGGAGATCTGTTTAGGGTTGCTCCTACAGTCTTCTTGTCTTTACCTCTTTGGCATGTCTGGCTTTTGAAAGTCTGAGCACTGAGGCAGGGATCCACAGTCATCCCCAAAGGGAAAGAATCGGAGACACATGTGAAATATGTGTCAATGGGAGCTCCCCAGCTTACAAAACAAAGGTAGTCCTAGGCAGTTGAAAGCTCATGCTGTGGCCAAATATAAACCCAGAAGGGGAAGAGAAGCAGGGGCCTGTAATCTGTGCCATTGGGAAGCTCTGTAGCTACTCATCCATGTGATATGATGACAGGAGCAGAGCACACAGCAAGTCCTTCAGTTAGGGGAAGGTTTCTGTTCAGAAATGAAGGATTCTTTCCAAGCTTGGAAAGTGGGGGAGAGATTCAATCTGACTTGACCCAGGGGTATTTTAGCAGTTCTGGGGGAAAGATCCAAATAAGGTTAAAAAGGGAATGTATTCCAGGTGTGGAGATTAAATGTTCAGAGTCAGGGTTGATCACATCAGAAAAGTTTGTTTGTCCAATATGAAAGCTTGCTTTATTTTATTCTTGGAAACAGATGGGGGGACGGGACCATGTGATGTGAATTGTACTGAAAGACATTGACTTCCTCGCCTTAAGAGGCATTTGAATCTATAACTCTATTCTCTAACACATTGACTCTCCTGCAACTAGTCCTTCAGTTTAAAATCACATACTCCACAAGGCAATATGATTTGTGTTTCTATATACACTTACAGTAAACCACCGTAGAGAATTAGTGTGACATAGTGAAATTCACCCTCTTCAGATAAATCTCTCTGAACATGGCAGTTTTATATAGCCCTAAAAATTAAAGCCTTTATCTGGATGAATAATATAAATAACCTAATTAAGAAAAACACATTAATCTTGATCCGTTCAAGATTCCTACGGCAGAGAATGCACAGTGAAGAGGACACATGGTGCATGGCAGTGAATACAGAGTGAAGAAGGCTGAAGAAGCTCCCTGCACATCCCGAGCTGTGTACCAACATCCCATGTGCAGAAATGGAAACTCCATGAGACGTTCCACTCCCTAATCTAGTGGCGATGCCTATATAGGGTCCTTCTTAAGAAGCCAGTAATTGAGCCTATCAGTCAGAGCAGCAGTAGCTGGGAAAAGAAGGGAGCATAGCAAATAAATCCAGCTCCCTCTCCTAGGCAACCAACTGTTCAATATTAGAGCCAGGTTTTGAAAAGAGTGTGCAGCACATGCACCCAGTTCACCCAGCTGGATCCAGGCTGTTGGTTTGGACTCCAGGAGTCAATTCTCACTTGAGCTTATTGAATTGTTTCAATGGCCATTTTGAACTTTTCCAAGGGAATGGGCCTGTAAACCAAGATGCCCACACGTGTGCAATCTTGATTACAGTTGCTGTATGGGGGAAAGTTCAGGTGAATGTAAATGTAATTAATTTCCGATTGACGTATGACCTTAACAGTGCAATTCTAAGTGGGGTTACACCCTTCTAAATCAATTGAAGGCTTAGAAGGTTGTAGCTCTGCTCAGGCTTGTGCTGTATGGCTCTTTCCATCTTAAACAATGAGTCCTACTGAACAGATGAACACAGGAAGCTGCCTTATGCTGAATCAAACCATTGGTTCATCTAGGTTAGTATTGGCAATTCACACTGGCAACAGTTCTACAGAGTCTGTGCTGAGGCCTTTCACATCCTCATCTACCTGATCTGTTTAACAGGAGATGCTTGGGATTGAAACTGGAACCATCTGCATATCAAAGCCATGTGCTTGGATGCTCTCAGCATCCCAAGAAAGGCAATGTTATTTGTTTTTATGGTAGGATGGAGAAGAAGGTATAAAGGAAAGGAAATTATTTATGAATTACATATATTTAAGTTTCATGGGTTGACAGATGGGATTGATTATGGGCATGGCATATGTGATCAGGGAGGTTTGGCAAAAAAGAGTAAAAGAGGAAGCAAACACCAGTTGACAGTTCTGGTAATGGGCAAATAAAATGGGGTTCACTGGCAGACCAGGGAGTCTCAGAAAGTAATTTGAAGCTTGACCCTTGATGATAGTGTATGAGCCAGAAGTGGGGGTGGATTTTACATGGATAATTAAATTCGGTGTTGACAAGCTTATATTTGGCACCGCTCATCCAAAGATGTTAGGCAGTGGCAGCTTCAAAGCTTCCTGCTCTCCGGACATTGCTTCCTAGCATTTGGTTTGAGCTATTGGACAAAACTTTGCCACAGGCGCAAAACTCTCAACAGTTTTTTCTTACTCTGGAATTTAGCCTTCCACAACTATATATCAAATGCTCCCTGGGGAGTGGCCCTGTCAACTAGGGATAAGATCTATGCAATGTTTAGAGATTTTAAAGTCCAGAGGCTTTAACTTCATTGAAGAAAAAAAGGGTCACACTAAGGATGCAATTGGCCCAGCCAATTTTGCACCTCTCTCTCTCTCTCTCTCTCTCTCTCTCTCTCTCTCTAATGGTTTCCTCTGGGCTTTGTCAAATTGCTTTCTACTGGAGGTAATTTGTATTTCAGCTTTTCTAATTAAATACATATAACTCCACCACTGTGGGTTTTTCTGTTCCTAATAGCCAGTCAGTATTCAGTGTCATATATATCATTGCTGCTTTTCATTAACATAAAAATTCATTATTTGCTTTTGGCTCCTTGGGAGCCGAGCATTTAACACCTCTTTAGCAGTACCCATACCATCTTGGTCTTCACTATCTGGTTGCTTGGAGAAGATACAAAGAAAAAAACCCTTGAGGACCAGCTCTGGCAAAATTTCTTCTTGTAAACATTCTGTGAAGGATCTTCATCAGTTCTCCTTTACAAACCACAAGAGTGTTGGAAATATGTGTGTTGCAAGGTCTAAAATTCAGTCATTATAGGGCTAATGTGTGTTTACCTTGTGTGCTATTGTTTAGACTGACCTGGAAGGGAACCTGACAGAAAGCCAATGGAAAGAAAGTCTGGGAAACTGAAGCCTATTTACTAAAAATCATTGGTTAATACATTGAGGTGATTTCCTTCTAGGGGTCAAGAAGAAAGGAAGAATCTCCATTACTATCTGTGTATCTGTTGTTGCAAGCATGTAGTCTTAAGTGTTTGTTGTTTTGTAGATTTTCCTGTGTACCCTTCCCTTTAGAAATAAAGTTTTTACATAGAAAGAAAATCCTCTCCAGTGAACAAAGATCTATTGCAAACTCTGAATATTTAACTATTTTTACCAATGTTTCCAACAAAAAGGAGGAGGAGGAGCTCTTTGATTTGAATACCTTTTTCAACTGGACAATTTCTGTTAAAGTTAGGAAATGTAATTGTCTTATAGCCCAACTGGTATACAATGCAACTTTAAACAGTTGCTTCACGTTTGTCTCTCTGTTGTCATATTAAATGTCTCTTTCCAACCCTTTCTCCATGGCATTTGGAAACTGTTCAAATACATTCCCGTCTTTGTTTAGGCCAGTGGTCTTCATCAAGAAGCACAGTGAACAGTCCTGCTCTAGAATAACATTCCCAATTTTCTGAGATTTATCTTACAATAGAAATAAGGCTCGTTGTGGAAATAAATACAATGAGCTCTAGGAAGGGGCTCTGGAAGAGTGCCCCAGCCTTGGGCACTCAGCGTCAATTTGCAGTGGCGACCTCAGCAGGGTATAATGACAGAGCGTCCACCATTTTCTCCTGGGAAACTGATCTCTGCCATCTGAGGAGCAGTTATAATTCTGCATGATCTCCATCCCTCCGCTGGAGACTGGCAACAATGGTTCCCCATGAGGGAATGGCTGGCTTGGAGGGTGGAGTCTATGGCATCGCACCTGTCTGAGGTCCCACCCCTCCTCAAATCTCCCCCACTCCTGGCTCCATCCCTCAAATCTCCAGGAATTCCCCAACCTGGAGTTGGCAACCCTATCTCCCTCTGTCAACTGTCAGCCTAGTGTTATCTGGTGCCTGGCTTCAGCTTTCCATCTCCTCCCCCTCCCTCCTAGAGAGCAGGTGTAATTCTGAGTGATCTCCAGCCCCCACCTGGAGATTGGCAACAATAGTTCCCCATGAGGGAATGGCTGGCTTGGAGGGTGGAGTCTATGGCATCGCACCTGTCTGAGGTCCCACCCCTCCTCAAACCTCACCCTCTCCAGGCTCCCCCCCTCAAATCTCTAGGAATTTTCCACCTGGAGTTAGCAACCCTATCAGGACTGGGCCCAATGAGTTTTCTCCCAAAGGCCAAAACAGGTGTGGAAAGGGCCTTTTACTGACAACACCTGGTTGCCTAGGAACAGGCACTGAGGAGAAAGTACAGTGGGCGGGGAACGGGGTTATGCTGAAAGTCCTTTTTTTAACTGACAGACGTTGATTGCCTACCAAGAGCCACTGAGGGAACAGTTAGTCACAGTAAGTCCTACACAGGAGCCAAGAGAAGTGTCTTCCTCAGGAGAGAGTCCCTTCTCTGTGGTGCAGCCCGCTGAGCTATCGCCCTGACAAAGCACTGGCCTTGCGGTCGAGGTAGAGGGGTCGTGAGGGGCCGCGAAGGAGAGTGCTTCCTTTATTTGCTGCTGCTCACTAGGTCTGCCTCCTTCTCCCCCGTGGAGGGGTTGCCGCTCTCTCAGCGGAGCATCCATCCCCTTTGCCGGCTCCCTCCAGAATGAGAGCGAAACGCTGGCTGCCGGCTCTGTGGGTGGGGCCGAGCCAAGGCAACAAGGCAATGCAGCCAGGGGATTGGGAGTCTGCGAGACAGGCAGCTGAGCGGGCCAAAGGCTGTGGGAGCTGTGTGCAGGAGGGACACCAACATTTCTCTTATATATAAAGCTCATTTCGTGTGAGTCCTGGAACAACCTCCCACAGGCTTTGGCTAGGAGACCTGTCAATCACAAGGTCTCGCCATCCATTGGTGGCTGCATTGGCAGGGTCTCGCCATCCATTGGTGACTGCATGCCCATATCAACATCCCACCCACCCTCTGACAGAACTGCCGCCCAGCCTTTCTACCTCAGTAAGCTGTGAGGCGGCGGAGGTGGCACGCACTCCGGCAGCCGAAAGGGCTTGCTTGCCTGGCGCCCTGCCGTCTCGCCTTCTTCTTCCTCGCCCTGGTGGCTCTTCCGGCCTCTGTGGTGTACCGCCTGCTGCCCTGATGCTAGCCTCTGCTGCTTTGCCCGGACCCGCGCTCCTCCGCCCCTCCCTTATTCCACCTCTGTCAGGGACCGTGGGCCGGCTCTGGCGATGGCGCTGCCTCTAGGTGGCCTTCAGTCCCGACGTCGACTGCCTGCGGCTCCTGGTGGGGACTGGCGCACACCCAGCCCCACGCTCCTCCATGCCTCCAGGTGGGTCAGGGGCCATGGGCCACCTCGCGCTCGACTGGGGCTCCGGGGGGGGGGGACACACCTCCTCCACGATGCCACGCTCACCCAGGCCCTCTGCTAGAAGCTCGTTGCATTTCAGGCCGCAACGGGCCTTCATCCTAGTAATATAATAAGGAGAGATGTCATGCATTCTAAATTCTATCCGCCCCCCACCCTTTAAACTTCTGGGCTGCATACCTCTGGATTCTGTTTGGTTTGCCAGTGTCCTCTTTAAAAAAAAGTGGTGGCCAGAACTGCAGGCACTTCCCCATCTCAGGCCAGTTCAAGTTAAGACAAACTGCAGCTGCAAAAAACATTCAGGAGGGATCTGTCTCATACACAATGACTCATTAAGCCTCCATTTATTCATGCTATGTCATGTTTTCTACTTACACTTTGGTTCTGCTGGCCACCTCAAATCCCCTCTTTTGCTTAATGTCGACGTTGTAATGCATAAGTAGAGTGGAGATTAAACTGGTAGCTCCATAGGGAAGGGGGAAAATATAACAAACAGATGCTTCTCTAAACTTTTTATATGACACTTAAGAGATTTTTCTCTCTTTCACTGTTGTTTCCCTTGGATCTTTCCAAATGGCTTTGTGTGTGTGTGGGAAATAAAATGTGCAGTTGTTATCCTTATGCTGCACAGAGTCCAGATATCTTTTCTCAAACTTCAATTTAGGGAATATCACATTTTTAGAACATTCCAAATGCAATATATTCTTTCTGGGAAAATGTGATTTCCTCCCCTACGTCTTGTAGTTAGAGCCACCATTGCAATCGAGAGTGCCAGTTTGGTGTAGTGGTTAAGAGTGGCGGACACTAATCTGGAGAACTGTGTTTGATTCCCCACTCCTCCACATAAACCAGCTGGGTGACCTTGGGTCAGTCACAGTTCTCTCAGAGCTGCTCTCTCAAGAGAAGTTTCTGTCAGAGCTCTCTCAGCCCCATCTACCTTACAGGGTGTCTGTTGTGGGGAGAGGAAGGGAAGGAGATTGTAAAATGCTCTGAGACTCTAATCTCCTCCTCTTTCTCCTCCTCCTTCTTTGTGGAATTTTTTGGTACAAGTGTGGTGGGCTTTTGTTAGACAGTACTTATGAGATTCATAGTTAAGAATGCCAAAATTCAGCCCTCGTCCACCCAAAGGCTGTACAATCATGGACTTTAAATTTGGGACCTGATCATCCTTACAGTCTTAGTCCCTCAACGTATAAAAAAATGTCAGGGGTTCCCCTTTCCTTCCACTATGGTGGTTTTCTCTCTTTTTTGTTTGTAAGGTTTCCCTTTTCTAATGCTGAAGCTCACATCTAGAAGCAGAAATACTTCCTCAGTACATCAGTCTCTTCTCCAGTGAGGTTACATCCCTTCCATTATGATGGAGATCTTGCAGTAGTGACTGAAGTGTGATTGTAGTATGACCATAATGAAAAGTGATTTGTTGCCTGAAAAGGGCCATAGACACTTTTTCAGTAGTTGTATGCCTATTCAATTGCAGCAGATGCCACTTTATAGATCTAGTATCATCTCACTGTGCCTTGTTTAATTTGAGTAGCCAAATGACTAAGAAGTCAGTATCATCTAATCCTGAAGTGGACTGGGCAGTAATCCAGGCTCTTTTCTTTGTGTGTGTGTGTGACAGAAACAGTCATTCATTTTCAGGTCTAGAAACAAATTGGTTCCAAATGTTGCAAATGCAAGAAGCCTTTTTCTGATGGTTTCTTTATAGAATCACATTTTCAGATTCTCTTCTTTAAATTTTACAGAAGTATATTTTAAGAGGAGGTATTCACAATTTTTGGTGTCAATAGGGCTGTAATGGTTAGTTGAAGCCCTTAAATGCAGGTCTTCTAGTTTCACATTCTGTAACTGTGTATTTCCTTTGCATAATTACCAGAAACAAAAAGAAAAACAAGTCTGGTTGCTCTTTTTAAGTAACGTTGTGCAAGATCTAAAGGAAGCAGTCTTCCCCCATGCCTGACATGGCCAGCCCTGGCCAGTTAGCACTCCAGGTAAGAGCAGCTGGGCCACATTCTTATGGCACATGTGACAGGCTATGCTGCTGCAGGCTGATCATAATCCTTGGCCCTTCTTCCATGCCAAACACAAATACTCTTCCCCTGCTACTTTCTTATAGTGCTGCCTAGGTATGCAGAAACACCCTTCAGTGTCTTGTTCACCAGTTGCAAACAGGGAACCAATTTTTCAGTGGACTGTTCATCTTCATTTGTGGTTGTCTGGCAACTTTCTTCAACATATTCCTTCCGAACAGCACTTCCTAATAGTGCTGTACAGTGATATTGGCTTGTCACACATGTACATTCTCACACTATCCAGTTGAGTTTTGCTTTCCTGAACAAACCTGGTGATCAACACACAACTGATCATCAGAGTCAAACACAGTAAATTTGATTACGGACAAGCACTTCAAAAATTTTCATATCTTGAAATTTCAGGAATATTGAAACCATTTCAGGAATCTGTTTTGAGTTATTTGTTCAGGTTTGGACATGCACTTCAAAAATGTTCATATCTTGAAATTTCAGGAATATTGAAACGATTTGAGGAATCTGTTTTGAGTTATTTATTCAGATTTAGTAATACTAGGTATCAGTAGATATGGCTTCTATCTGGAGACCAGGTTTACTGCCATCGTTTTCAAGTGAGGGAAAGCAAAACCAATGGCAGCCATTTAAACGTAACAGATGATGGGCAGACCCACAAAACCGACTGGTGAATAGCTCACATCCCTTTCAGCCTAACAGTGGGGCAGGGGGTAAGGTAAAGATAAAGGGTTCCCTTGCTCAAAAGCCAGTCGAATCCGACTCTAGGGTTGTGGTGCTCATCTCCGTTTCCAAGCCGAAGAGTCAGCACTGTCCAAAGACGTTTCCGTAGTCATGTGACCAGCATGACTAAATGCCAAGGTACACGGAATGCTGTTACCTTCCCACCGAAGCGGTACCTATTTATCTACTTGCAATTTCTTGCTTTCGAACGGCTAGGTTGGCAGGAGCTGGAACCAGAGACGGGAGCTCAGTCCCTCATGTGGCACTCAGGTCTTGAACTGCTGAACTACTGACCTTCCAGCCTGCATTTCAGCATCTTAACTACTTGAGCCACCGCAGCCATTGAAACCCGCCAGTGAAATGGCTGGCAGCAATTTTAGCCTAACAGCAGGGTGGGTGGCAGCCATTTCACCGGTCCGTTATGCTCCTCCCCGCTTTGAAGCAAAACCTACTGGTGAAATGTCTTGCAACTATTTAAACCTAACAGGTCAGCTGCAGACCCATACTACTCAGCTTTTAGGTTTAAATGGCCTCAACAGGCGAACTGGACAAAAGTCTGGTGAATGTTTGGGGAAGGCTCTGAATCAGCCCAAATTCATTTGGAGGCTCTGAACTGGCCCAAATCCGTGCCAAATTTTGGCTCATGAGTCAGTTACTGCCCATCCCTACACACTCTGGTTCAGAGAAATGAATAATTAGAACTGCATTTAACCAGGAATTTCCCCCCTTTTGCTGTTGCTTGCTGTGTCCTTAAGCTTCAAGATGGGTTGTAAATGCAAAAGAAGCCTAGAAAAAGAGCATCATATCCTATCATAGAAAGGCCCCTCCATTTTCCTCTGACAAACCTAAGCCCCCGAAGCCATCCCAGAGTGCTTCTGAAACTGTACTATCAGGTGAAACTGGGCACTTTTAAGGTCCATTGGTTTATCTTTCTTACCAAACATTTTTGCATCCCAGATTAGAAAAGCAGAGTGATAGTATTAGCCAGTAAGGGCTCTCTGAACAGGGTAATACACATTTCATTTGAGTGCTGATGGAATAATTGTACATTTTCTTACTAAACTCGTGCCGCATAGTGTAAGAGAAACAAATGTCACATTTAAAATGAGAAGTAAATTTAAAGCCACCTGACCATTATAGGTCAAAAGTTTGATACAACACAAAATATTAAAAGACACCTAGGTATTTATTCTCCCAGTATCCAAATAAAATCTGGTCTAGAGTTAGTCTAAATAAAGAATTCTGTCATAAATATATTGGGGCCTCAGCAATGCCTTTGTGAATGCAATATATCAGTGGAAGAAAAATCGACTGGTTGTAGCTTTAGAAAATATTTTAGAAATTGTCCATCTGAGGTCCCTGGTAATTAGAGGCTAGTCCGTGGAGATTGACAGGGTAAATTACTGGCTAATGTTTACACAACAAAACATATGCCCAGTACAATATCCTACACTGATGTTAGTGAAACCAGAGTCCGGAAATGTACAGTGGAAACAAGACCTGGTACTTTTCTTGCGCCAACACAAACAGCAATTACAGCGCAGTGTGAGAGGAGTCATAAGGAATACCACTGTGTATCAGTAGTTCAACAAAGTCAGCACTTTTGTATAATTGCAGGGGAAAGGGCTGAAAAACATTACAGATCTCAGCAAGAAATAGCCCTTTATACTTTTAAACTGATCCATGATAAAACAATGCCGGGGTCATGAGAAGGCTACTTTGCCAATATTGCTCTCACCGTGGGATCCATGGACATCTGGCTGAGCTGCGGAAGCCGGAAAACGTCTTTAATATTCTCTTGACAGTAAAAACGGACATGTGGAAAATATTCTAACCTGTGAATCTATGGCACTCCTGAAAAAAGGACATTTGGCTTTATACTTTGTAATGATAAATAGAAGTCTTCAGGTCCAGCACTAAATGGCATGAAGCAAAGAATGCAAACTGCATTCCCGAAATATAGCTGGAGAAGAATATGCACCTGTGTGACTCTTATGATGCTATAAATTTTGACAACCTGTATTTCAAAATAATGCAGTTAATATTCTTTTCAAACTAACATGGATTATATTGCAATGTACAGCTTCATTCATCCAAGAAGCTGCAAATGTACTTGGAGAAGGCTTTTGAAATTATTCTGTATTGTTGTTCTTAGCGACTTTTCTGTTCCTCTCCCGAAAAAATCATACAGTGCAAGCTGTTTATTTTGACGTTGTAATTCTAAGTCAGTGTAGAACCAAAAACCCAGTAGTATCAATCATTAGGAAAATATTTGAAAATAAGGAAGGTTTCACCTACTAGTAAAAGCTAGACAATGTGACAGAAGTTCTGTGGCTCAGTGAAAGAGCATCTGCTTTGCAGGCAGAAGCTCCCAAATTCAACCCCTGGCACCTCCAGTTAAAAGGATCAGGCAGTAGGTGATGTGGAAGACCTCTGCCTGAGAGCCTGGAGAGCAGCTGCCAGTCTGAAGAGACAACACTGACCTTGATGGACTGGTGGTCTGGTATGATATAGGGCAGTTTGTTATGTTCAATAAGCCATAGCCAGTCTCATTTCAATAAAAGAAAGGATAGATTTCATTCCCAGATATGAACATGGACGGTAACGTGAAACAAATTTATTCCAATTACAGATTTGTTTAGGCCATTTGATAGTTAATTTTTAAATTAAATCCAAAATATGTATACCTAAAAATGGTGAGGAACCATAGAAACATGCAGATTGAAGCATATGACCTAGTCCATTGCACACAGATCTATTGCAAGTGCAGGCTATCCTATTCATGATGCTTATTCCGACTGTGTTCCTCAAGATAAGAAGCTCCAGGGGTGCTGAAAATTTGTATGGGGACAACAGATCTCTCAAGGTTATGAATAATTATAGAGACATGTTGAAGAAATTCTATCTGATGCTTTGCTATATGGAATGGTATTTATCTTCATTTAGTCTTGCAAATGGGAGGAGAAATGTTACAGCCCTTATGGTTTATTTATTTATTTGACTTATATCCCGTCCTTCCACATGGGCTCAGGGCGGCTAAAAAGAGGCAATTGCCATACATAACACTAAAACCAGATAAAACAATCAATTACATTTACGTGTACATTTAAAATCGGTGCTCATAACAATATGTCATCCAAGACGGGACTCCAATACAATGTTTCAGAGGATCTACTGTCTCTTCTTGATCGGTCTGCACTATGTCCGTTCTTCATTCCCAAGGCCAGTTCGCATTGCCAGAAATGGCAGCACGGTAGTGGTACAGTGATGGTGGCGGCTCCTACTCAAAAGCCTGGCGGAAGAGCTCCGTCTTGCAGGCCCTGTGGAACTGCATAAGGTCCCGCAGGGCCCTGATCTCCTCCAGGAGCTTGTTCCAACAGATAGGAGCCCCCATCGAAAAAGCCCTGGCCCTAGTCGCAGCATATTTTACATCTCTAGGGGCTGGGACAACCAAAAGATGTTTTGCCCCCGACCGTAGTGCCCTTGGGGGAACATATGGGGAAATGCGGTCCCTTAGGTAAGCTGGACCCTGGCCATATAGGGCTTTATAGGTAAGAACCAGCACTTTGAAGCGGATCCGGTACGCTATTGGCAGCCAGTGCAGTGCCTTCAGAACAGGCTGGAGGAGGTCTCGCCTAGAGAGGCCCATCAACAGCCTGGCTGCTGCATTCTGCACCAGCTGCAGCTTCCGGATCTGCGACAAAGGCAGTCCCATGTAGAGAGCGTTACAGTAGTCCAACGTCGAGGTAACCGTTGCATGGATCACTGTGGCCAAGTCATCGCAGTCAAGGTAGGGAGCCAACTGCCGTGCCAGCCGCAGATGGTAAAAGGCTGACTTGACAGTGGCTGCTACCTGGGCCTCCATCATTAAAGAGGAGTCCAGGAGCACCCCCAAACTCCTAACCCTCGGCGCTGGCACCAAAGGCACCCCGTCGAAGGCCGGGAGAGGGAGCCCCAGCCCTGAGCCGACGCGACTTAAGCCCAGGACCTCTGTCTTCACCGGGTTTAGCTTCAGCTGACTCAGCCTGAGCCAACCAGTCACAGCTTGCAATGCCCAATGAAGGTCATTCCCTGAATTATATTACCAGACATGGCAAATAGAAATTACATAACAGAGTAGCAAATAATCTGAATGCTTCCATGGGCTGTGGAAAGAAATAACAATCACAATGTAGATTTTGACAACGCAGATTTCGACTAAAACAAAAGTAGGAAAAGAAGTAAAAATGATGGATTTGTGGATTGGCTTGGAAGTTCAAGGTCACTGTAAACCATGAGCTGTACTGTTATACCATCTGTGTCACAGTGAAAACATCAGCAGGTTTTTACTAGAGTACTTTTAGAGGTGTTTGGTATATTTTATGTTACCAGGCAAGTGATCCTGAAAAATACCAGCATTCTTAAAATAATAAAGATGACTTAATCCATGATCCTAAATGAAGAGTTGTATATTCAGATAGCGCTAAGATGAAAAGCAGAGACTTTTTGGCTATAGCCTTGGCTGTGGGAAGAGACTTTTGAGAAATCATGCCAAAATAATCTTTCTTTTGAGGGGGGAAAAATGAAGCGTCACCTACTTAACCGAGATATAGAGGTTAGGGTGCTGTTGTTAGGTTTCATTATGGGTTTTGGAGCTTTGATGTAGGTGGGCTGTTCTTAAACTATATTTTGGCACCATACCACCAAAGCGAAGCCCTTGTAAATCCCACTGAGGGGGGTTAGAGATTTCAGTAGGAATTGAGCATGTGCCCTGTTGGAAAGAATGGAACATAAATGTGCTTAACCTTAGATGGGTCATCTCTTTTATTTTAGGAATTTCCAAATGTTTAATTCTTTGTAGATGCAACAGTCCCACAAGGCAACTCACAGTACTTCCCATTTGTGGGGAATGGAATCTGACCATTAAGATTTTATTTACTTGTTTATACCCCACTTTTCTCCCCAGTGGTGACCCAAAGCTATTTTTCCTCAACTCTCTTTTATCCTCACCTCCATTTTATCCTCACAATAACAATCCTGTGAGGTAAGTAAACCTGAGGAAGTGACTGGTCCACGGGCACCCAGTGAGTTCCCATGGCAGAGTAGCATTTCAGTCTCTCAAGTTTGTAGTACAGCACTCGAAACATTACAACATACTGAGACTTGTTTATGAGGGGTGACATGATTGAGGTTTATAAGATTATGCATGGGAAAGTGCAGGTAGAGAAAGAGGTACTTTTCTCCCTCTCTCACAATACAAGAACTCGTGGGCACTCCATGAAATTGCTGAGCGGTCGGGTTAGAATGGATAAAAGAAAGTACTTCTTCACCCAAAGAGTGATTAACACTTGGAATTCACTGCCGCAGGAAGTGGTGGCGGCTACAAGCATGGATGGCTTCAAAAGGGAATTAGATAGGCATATGGAGCAGAGGTCCATCAGTGGCTATTAGCTAAAAGGTATAAATAGGGACTCTGGGGCAAGTGATGCTCTGTCATCTTGGTGCTTGGGGGGGGTCACCAGTGGGATGGCTTCTAATGTCCTGGCCCCACTGGTGGACCTCCTGATGGCACTGGTATTTCTGGCCACTGTGTGATACAGAGTGTTGGACTGGATGGGCCTTTGGCCTGATCCAACATTGGCATCTCTTATGTTCTTATGTTCTTATGTCACCCGGTGGATATTAATTGAGATAAGGCGTCAACCGATTCTTTAGGTTTCAACATAGTAATATGTTCACCAGGGGCATACTTTCCGTTATTTGTTTAGATCACTTATATTTCATATCTTCAAAGAGCTGATCACAAAGAAAAGCAGTGCAATAAAATAGTTAAAAACAATAACGTAAGAATTATCAATATTAAAATAAACCAGGGGCATCAAAACAGTATAAATTAATATTCAGCAGCCTAAAATCAATATATCTAATTCTGGACATGGCCATATATGTGTATATTTAAATCTGGGGATTGGAGCCGTGAAAAGACAAGACAGATTTTTCTACAAACCTGAAAAATGGCTTAGGTTTGCAGGGAAAAAAATGATTTTTTAAAAAAACAAAATACATTGTGGGTTAAAAAAAAACAAATTAATAGAAGCAGCACCTGTAGCTTCAAAAAATAATGCTCTCAGTGGCCTTTGCTAGGCAACATGGTCTTCAGTCCTTGGTTTCTGTCACTATAAAGCACAAGGAGGGGACAGGGCCCTTTCCAGAGCTGTTTTGGCCTTTGAGTGAGGAGCAAAGCTCCTTCTAAGCTGTGGAGTCTTGTGAGCAACTGACATTAAAGTTATGAGCAACCAATTTGGCTACTGCATAAATTAGTTTGCTCTGGAGCCATCCTTCCTGAGCTAAGACAAAAATGTGTGAGCAGGATGCTAAAAACTGTGAGCTAGCTCACACTAACTCAGCTTAGAGGGAACACTGGTGAGGGGTCATAGGGGCTAGGCCTAGCAACAATCACAGGTGACTTGATACCAAAGGACTTGTATGACTCATCCAGTACTGGATGCTTGCTACTGTTCAATAGCAGCCTCCCCACCAAAGTGGTTACAGTTTCAGACTATGTGGGTATAAAAATGTTTTTCCTGTCCGAAAATAGGTACATGTGCTACAAAAAGGATACATCTATGCTTTGCAAATAATTCTATGTCTCTTTTACAAAGACAACAAAATGTCATTTTGTTTTGGCTAGCTCTACTGAGAGGGGGCCTACGTTTCAAAGTGTCATATTAACACATCTCCTGCAGCACCATTTCCCTTTGCTTGCTTTAAAATTTAAAATTTTAAAAAAACTTTAAAATGTTACCATTTCCAAATTTTACTAGTAACTCAACGAGAAAGTGGTACTTTTTAAGGCAACAGTGCCTCCAAGTGGTCAGTGAAACAATAGTTTTCAGTTAAAAAAGGATGCTCATTTCAGAGAGGTAAACCTTACGTATTCAGATTTGTTTAAAATACAAAACAGTGGCAACTCTGTCAAGTTAGTAATATGTTTGATTCATAGTTTTAAACATTTCTTATACTTTTTTTTACACTTCTAAAATTTTGGTTTGTCCAGATTGCAGTATTGATCTGATAATTCTTATATCTAGGTGCCAAGTCACTGAATAGTTAAAATACAGCCCTGAAAGTATTTACCATTCAAGAAGCTGGTTTCATTGTTGCCCATGGCCTAGATCCTGTGGAACTAGGGCCTAACAGATACATGACTCTGGAGCATAAGATCTTAGCAATGCAATGTTTCTTGTGCCCTGCTTCTCAATTAAAACTGAGCTCTCAGTGGCTTGATAGGCAGCCTTAGCATGCTAGAAATGCACAGTCGGATGACTGCTTTGTTGGCACACTATGTTGGCTCACGTAGCTGCACTGCATACAAAGCAGTACTAAAGCCACATAAAATTACATGGCTAAGTGCATCTTATTTGACAGTGCTGCATTTTAAATCGGGCCATTTCCTTACATTCAGGAAGCTGTGGACTTGTGCTTCTGAACCAGCAGTTCACCTCGACTCGTGATGGATCATTTAAGAAAATGGGAGTTTAAACAGGAGACTATTGTAAGGGAGTGAGGGTGCCATTCAAAGGACAAAAATCATGCTCAAGTCCTGGGGTATGTCTAAAATCAAATTTTGGATCTCTATATCTATCTATTTCCTGTCTCTCTGTATTACATATGTATCCTGCTCTTTCCCCCAGGAGTTTAGGACACCATACATGTTTTACCCAGGGGTAATTTCGTAGAAAAAGAGGTGCAGGAGCTCATTAGCATAACTCATTAGCATAACTTATTTGCCTATGCCACACACCCTGGCATCACCGGAAGTGTGTCAGGGAAGGCAACACCCACCGCTCAGGCTCCACTGGACTGTTTTGGATTGCTAGCTATTGGGGGGGGGGGAGAACGTGCAGATCTGTCCTCCCAGAGGAGGGAGAGCTTGTACCTGAATAAAACTTGGTCTTAAAGGTGCCACTGGTCTGTTTTGGACCGGGGGGCTGGGGGGGGGCTCTGCAGCTTACCTGTCTACTTCTTGCTCTGACTGAGGGCTGCGGGGAGCAGGGGGTGGGGGTTGTTGTATGTGCCCACCCCCTGGGCTCTTTACTGCTAGAGCTCCGTTCTTGTGCGCTCCTACAGGAAATGACCCCTGGTTTTACCTTTTCTCCATTTTATCCTCACAACAATCCTGTGAGGTTTGTTAACAATCCTAACCACTACACCATACTTAAGGCTTGCCAGACCTTGACTGGCAACTCCTGGGAGTACGGGGGGAGGGACACGGTGAAAACTGGCATCATGCCACCCTGTGATATCATTTCTGGTTGCATACCTGAAAGTAAAGTCATGGCATCACATGAAGCTGCCCCCCCCCATTTTTGCTCTCACAGTTCCATTGAATGGCAGCAGGAGTCATAAGAACATAAGAGAAGCCAATGTTGGATCAGGCCAATGGCCCATCCAGTCCAACACTCTGTCACACAGTGGCCAAAAATACCAGGTGCCATCAGGAGGTCCACCAGTGGGGCCAGGACACTTTAAGAATTTCTGTGCTATGGTGCCTAACAGACATTCACTACAGTATATTAAGCTTTCAGCAGCTGACTGTACTTTATGAAGGTAATATTTACCTTTTGGTATATAGGATATGGTTTTGTTTATTATTATTATGGACACTACGTTGGGGACCCTTGGGTTATACCGTACCATTCCACATCTCCTGGCAGCCTAACCGCACTGGAATCAACAATTCACATGTTGCTGCTTTTGCCCTGTAAAGCAGAACAGATTCAGCATCTTACTAGCAGCCAAATGAAAACTCGTGTATCATATTGGGCCATATTTACCCATTTGTAGAAGTCTAATGTCTGAACATGCTATTTATGTATAGGACTGGTCTGTCCATAGAGATGAGTTAGGTGGTTGCCTAGAGCACCACAGGAGCGCTGGCAGCTGCCCAGGGGTCAGATGCAAAGCTGAGCCCACCTCCACCTGGCATGCCCATGTGCAGCAGCGCCTGGAGGTGAACACGCCCCAGCACAGAAAAGTTCTGAGGCTGGCGCGTGGGCCCCGGGGAGGGGCTCAGCGCAGCAGCTGGGCACCCCAGCAGGCAGCGGTGCCTAAAAGCAGGTTTTCCTCCACCCGCCCGCCAGCTGGCTGGCTGAGGCGGCACTCCCCGACCGCTCTGCCACCAGCGGGCCCTCCCCCTGAGCAGGGCATCTTCAGGGGGTGGTGGCAGGTGAGGCACTTCCAGCTGGCACAGCAGTGGCTTCGGCACCATCTGGTGATGGCAGACCCTCAGCAGTAGCTATTGCCATGGGCTCAGGGCCACCTCAAGGGAGCCAGGCACCAGATGGGGCAGCAGCGGCAGCTGTGCATGCAGCCAGAGGGATTTGGGTGGCGGCGGCATGTGGCGCACGCTGGTCAGCTTCTTCACACTCTCGTTGGTGCTGCATCTCCTCATGCTCAGCTGCTACCTGGAGTACGCGTGATCCTGCAGTGCTTTGTTTATCGTGCACTTATAGTCCGCACAGATCCGGACGTCCCCGTTTGGCTTGATCGGTGTGACAATGGGGGTTTCCCAGCATGCCTATGTCACCGGCTCCAACACCCCTTGCGCCACCAACTTGTTGAGTTCTGCCTCGATTTTCAGCCTCACCGTTAAAGGCGGTAGCCTGGCCTTAATCCGTATGGGGCGGACTGCCGGGTCCAGGTCCAGGGAGATGGGCCCCCCCGTGAACTTGCCTAGGAACCCATCAAAAACCCGTTGCAAACGTCCGTAAAGTCGACTTGCTGCAGCTGGTGGATGCCCCCGATGGTCAAGCCCAGCGGCTTAAACCACAACATCCCCAGGAGACTGGAAAGCCGGCCCCCCACCACCAGAATGACCAAACAACCTTTAAAGTCCTGAAACTCCACCTTGAACGTGCCCCAGCCCTGCACCACCACAGGATTCTTATTGAAATCCTGCAGCCTAAAGTGTGGTTTGCGCAGAGGGGGTCCCCCCTCGGGACACACTGTCCTCAGTGTCTCCTCCGAGATAATGGTAAACTCGGGCCCATGCCCAGTTCCATGCTACAGGGGGACCCCTCTATCCGGACTGAAACGTGGACTTTGTTCCGGCCCTGACGGGGCAAGTCACCTACCTGGGGCTGGGGCTGGTGGTCGACGGCATTGGTGTCGATCGAATGAAGGTCCACAGTGTGGATGGGTTCCAACTGGTGGCTGGATTTCCTGGGTGGTTGGTGGCGGCCGCGGCAGACCTTGGCGATGTGGCCCTGTTTGTTGCAGGACCTGCAGACCGCATCGCGGAAATGGCAGCTCCGGCGTTCGTGTGCCTCTCCACAGCTGGCACACGAAGAGGCTGGCTCCGACGTCCTTGCTGGCGGGGCGCCCCTCGAACGGTGAGGTTGTGGTGTCTTGCGGTGGAGTTGCGCCACTGCTTCTCCCCCGGTTTGGGTGCAGTGTACCTGATGGCCTGGATGCGAAGTTTCGAACACTGCCGCATCCTTTAAAGCTGTGGCTATTGTGAGGTCGTCATCGCGAATCAGGCGCCTCCTCAACTTGGCCTCTCGTAGCCCCACTAAGAA
>NW_015174286.1:1000215-1022648 GCF_001447785.1 Gekko japonicus | reverse complement strand
GAGCTGAGCCTGAGGCGTGGCTAGGGCGGCGGCAGCGACTGGAGCGTGGGGAACGGCGCTGCTGCTCGAGGGGTCGCCGGGAGCGGAGCGATGAGCAGTTTCCGGAGAGCTGGGATGCGAAGCGGTGCGGTTCCCGGAGAGGTCTCGGCGTCGGGGCTCGGTGCGGTGCTCGTGTTGGCATCCGGGTCTTTGTTCATGGGGTCGTGGATCCCACCTTCGTCGCCAGTGAAAAGTACTCAGAACGTGGAGTGATTTCAGCAAGAGTACTTTTATTAGTGAAGAACAAAGACAAGGAAACCAGCTCGCAGGCCGGTTTATATGTGTTCAGAAAACCCGCCACCAAGTACACCTAAACACACCCCCTACTCCCGATAGGCTATTTACAGTAACCGGGCGACCATTGGTCTCCCGGCTGGGAAGCTAGCCCTTTTGATTGGGCCGGCTAGGATCCTTCGGATCCTTTGTCTTTCGACCGAAGCTACAGATGAATTGTGCATGGCCAGCCCGGGCAAGTCCGGACATGTCAGGCTGAATGCATTACACGTGGTAATGGCGGCAGTACATTACAGAGCTGCACCGAGAGCAGCCTCCCAGGCCCAATGCTGCTCCCACTTGGCTGCAGCATGGCCCAGGCAGGGGCAGAGGCTCCTCCGCAGGGCTGCCTGCAGCGCTTCGCTGAGCCCCCAAGCGGTGGGAGCAGCAGTCGCTGAAACTGCCACCAGATGAGGGATGAGCCGGGGCACTGGGCGGGCGGGCCTCCTCCACCATGCTCGCCCACCTGCTGCTGCTGTGGCAGCGGTAGCTGCCCTTGTGAGGGCTGGGCTTTGGAGGGCCTCCTCGCTTGCAAGCTGAGGGATGCTTGGGGGCATTCTTGGAACATCCCCCATGAGGAGCAATGCACTGGTGCTTCCTTGTGCCACTTCCAGGTTTCCTTCGTGGCTTGGCTTAGCCAGCCAGCTCAGAATGCCGTCTTTCAAAAGCCCGGTTGGCTTCCTATTTGCTCCCAGCCCTCTTCAAGGTGGGCTACCCCACACTTTCTACTGGGGAAAGCATGTGTCCTGCAGGGGTGGGGGGAGAGAAGGGTATGTAGTAGAGTACCAGTAGAACCAGTGGGATCATGGACGCTGTGATGTAGAAGTTTATGGAAACTCCTTCCGTTAATATTATTTGCAGACCACCTACAAATGAGGCCCTGCACTGACTTGATATGTGGAGCAGAGCTAGTAGTTGGTTGGTGGCAAATTCTAACTAGCCATGTACCAGCCATTACTGTTAAGCCACTGAGTCAAGATGGGAGAGTTGGACTGATGCTTTGAAACCAGTGAGATATTATCTTGGTAGTATATATGATGCTTTAATGGCCCTAGCCTACAAAAATCATCCACAAGTGATTCTTGAGTTGAAGCTAAAGCTATTGCTGATGCAGTTAGTAAGTTCAAGTTTGTGGTACATGGTACAACATCCTTTTTGAAATTAATCTGACAAGCAAGCTACTACAAAACAAGGAAGCTGATTTAAATTTAGCTACAAGCCAATTAAAAATAACCAAGAACTACTTTTTTTTTGTCCCTCCATAGGGGATTTTTTTATTGCATTGTCTATAAACTTCAAAGTAACAAGGAAAGGTAACTACAAACTACAGGTGAAAGTAAAGAAAAACCACTAAACCCCCAAGAGATGGTTGTCATTCACAATGCTTACAAAATTAGCTTCTAGTTAAATAAGCTTATACTTTGCTATGTTAAGTGAGTACATAATTCTTATTGCTTGCACTAGAATCTCCAACAAATCTGACTATATAAAGATCTCTATAGAGAAATGATTTAAATTCATTTAAAACAGAATCTAGAGAACAATCACAACTCATTTTTTATCTTTTTTGTTTATTGATAGGATTTTTTTGTTTCTCAATTGATAGGATGGGAGCTGCCTCAAGTTCAGAAACTGAGTCCTCATCAGAAGGTGCTAGTACTCCTTCTTCTTCCCTTTGCTGCTGCCATCTTCATCTTTATCCACTTCTTTAAGCCCTTGCTCCATTTTCTCTGTCTTTTTAGTAGTTTCATTTAACTGGCTTTGTTAGTAGGAGTAGGTTAGGATTTTGGTACACAGACAAGGGAGGTCACAAATGATTGTCTAAAATGCAGTGCCAAACAAAACACAGGGATAAAGCTCTAAGAACAATTGCAGACAAACTGGATGAATGTGTATTTTGTTAAAGAAAAGTTGCCAATGGAGTGAAGAAAATGTGTTCAGCTTAGACATAGTTATACTTCAGGTTGTGAATGATCAGTTGGATTGAAATATGACCACCTGGCGGTGCTGTGATTCCTTTCTAGATGGGGGTCAGTGTGGTGGATTCTGCTGTTGCTGGTTTAGGAGGCTGCCCGTACGCTAAAGGTGCCACAGGAAATGTAGCCACAGAAGATGTGCTATACATGCTTAATGGTTTAGGGATCAACACGGTAAGTGCTTTTTAAAATGATCCTTTATAAAATTTTGCATGTCTCTAAAAGTTCTGAATTGGAGGGGAGAAGGGAGTACTATTGGTTCAAGTACATGGTTCTAGAACACATTCAGAGGTGAAATGTATTGGGGCACACAAGATGTTTACCTCTGCCCTGATGCTGTGCAAATTGTTGACTGTGAAACATTAGAATCTTTGGCATGCAAGGTCTTGACAAAAGGTTTGTGGGCATTTGTAACTAGAAAAGAGCTTGCTGGGCAATTCACTGTTGCTTATGGGAGGTGTTCTGTCTTTCCCAAGGACACATCCTACAATTCTACATGCAATTCCAGGAATTTGCTTGTGCAGTTTGAGTTTGGCATCCATGGAACAAATGGTCTGTGCATGGGTGAAAACAGCCAAGGATATGAATATGAGGAGCTGTCTGATACACAATCATACTGTTAGTTTATCTAGCCCAGGTCTGTCTCTTCTACCCGATAGTAACTGTTTAACATTTCAGGCAGGTATAATTCCTAGCCCTGCTCCTGCAGTCCTGCAGAGGATGTGATCTAGAACTGAACTATGGCTATTTCCTTGGTGCCTTCAATGTGCAAAAAAACCCAGCATTGGATTGGTAGTTATTGATCAAGATGTGGGCCCACTGAGTTGCCCTCCAGGCATTTTCAAAGCTACAGGATAACCTTATAAAGAGCTCACACATGTTGAAAAATGACAATATAAATGCTGTTGAGTGTGCTGACTGAAGCCATAGTTTCCAGCCCTCCCCCTTCTTTTACTATCATGGCTATGTTCCTTTCTGAGAAATTATGTTCCTGTTTGCCAGCATCTTTCTATTGATAGTAGGTAGCACTTACTAAAATTAAACATTGCTTCATGTTTACCTTAGGCCTGAATAATCTCCTGGTTTCCTTTCAACTCAAGGTTTTATGTTCTTGTTTTGTTGACTGAAGTCACTTACAAGGGAAGTCAGTGGTTGAAATCCATTTTGAGTATTCATTCGGTTGGTACACAATGCCTTAGAAATGTTTAGAAATAGGTTTCAAAGATAATTAATCCAGGGATGGCAATCAACTGAAGGAAAGATTATTCTTAGCCATCCACAAATACAGTGTAGTGTTCCAGCAAAGATAGCATAATGTCTTGGTGCCACACATCTGTAACATCAGTAAAGATCAGTAAAGATTCTTCATAGGAAATTATTTTTTCCAGAAGCTGTATGTCACAATCAACAGGGTTCAGAATCCTAAGGTACTGATCATTTAATACACTTCAGTCATAAAAACATTTTCTCCAAATACACCCCATTTATATAATTCAGATGAAATTTAGTCTTCCTGGTTTCAGTGGAACTTACTTTCAAGTGTGTATTGAACCACAGCCCTAATTCAAAGTAAGCAGATGTTGCCCTCTTTATTTTCTGAACCTTTTCTTCCTCCAAGAAACTCATATTGACAGACATGATTTCCCCTACCTTAATTCCCAGAACAACCCTGTGAGTTAGGTCAGGCTGAGTGATTAGTGTAAGGTTACTGCTGTTAGCTTCAGAACCCCAGTTTCCACCATCCGAGGGTAAGATGCCCCTTGCCCATTCATACAGAGCGCCTACCACTCTCTACAACCTCTCTTCTTCAAGTTATGGGTTATACGTAGGTCAGGACATCACACTCACCATCCTTCTTTTCTCTTTTAAAATCTACAGAGAGTCATAACCATCTAACACCTCAGGTCCTCTCTGTCATTCCCAGAGACATCCACAGACAGGGCAGCCCAGGGCCCTTTATTAATCAGCCCTGATTCACACAACAGCTACTGGGGTTGGGGTTCAAACATTCTTCCAATCACTTGTTGCTGCCATTAATTCATATCCTAATAATATAAATATAGACCAAGGTATTAAAGTGTGCAGGGTGTGTGTATGATTCTTTCCCTCAGACACGCGACCCTCGGGGTTAACCAAACAAGACAGATTTATGATATAAACAAAACACTGAGGAAAGTAAAGTATAAGAAACAACATTTTACTTCCATTCTTGATGAAGACTAGATGCTAGATTAAGGCAGTTAGGGTTTATAAGTGAAGATATCTTCTTGCTAGGTAAGACAAAGGCCCTTTCATTTGTCCAGCATTGCCTTACAGAACTGGATTACAACAGTACCATGATTCACTCTTGCAGAGTCTGTTCGAGTCAGTTTTTTGATATTTTACTTCCTTGGACTCTGCCATTATACATGAGACACCTAGTGGTCCCCACCTTGTTAAAGCATTCACTTTAGCTTGCTTTAATGCCATCCCCTCCAAAGTATTATGATTTTGTCCAGGGCTCTTTTTGTAGAAAAAGCCCAACAGGAACTCATTAGCACAATAGGCCACACCCAACAGCAGAAACTCATTAGCATATTAGGACACACCCCTGACAGCACAGCTCATTAGGATATTAGGCCACATCCCATGTAGTCATCCAGCCACACCCACCTTTTGCTTCTTATTCTGTTTGACTTGTTTGTTGCTTGACAAAACCAATAAAAACATTATTTTTAAACAAGTTTCCAATTCCACACTTTTAATAATTAATATTATATTTATTTTAAAAGTAAGATTAACAGTAACATAAGCAAACATCTCAATAAACACTCTGGTTGTCTTCTCTCTCTCTCTCTCTCTCTCTCTCTCTCTCTCTCTCTCTCTCTCTTTCTGTGTTTTTAAAAATAAACATTTTAAATAAACCAATGGAAATAAATCCTGTTGGTAAAAGCCTCACAGGCATTTGTCCCATTAGTTTTAAAGGAAATGAATTAAAATAACCTTAAAGGCCACTTGCCCCAGTGGAAAGGAGTTACCATTTCTGGTTGGCTTGCCAGTCTGAGACCACAGTCCACAAACCACACACTCCACGGTAATCAGGCCAACTGCCCAAAGAATGTCTGGGCCCCCTTCTGAAGTTAAGTGGCTCACGGAATGGTTGAGGCAGAGTACAGCTGGAAACACCTTTTCTAATTCTGCCCAGTGGTGTGGAAGAATATAAAGCATGACTGAGCCAGGAGAGGACCTCAGGTTATGTTTATTTTGCATAGTCACCTGACCTAGTCACCGTGTGCCCATGCTCTGGAATGGCAGCCTTCTCTTGTAATTCCAAACAAAACTGGGATTGAAGAAGGGGGGGGGGAATGCATGAAACTCTGCCAACTACAGCTCCTGCACTATTTGTAGAGGGGGAGGGAACCCTGATTCTGCCATGCCCTGTTGGGTTATCTTAAGACGTCATGTGGACATTTAAAGATATGCAGTGTAAGACTTCTGCTATTTCTGTAGCAAGGGATTTATTGTTCCGGGACCTGCATAATGAAAGTGAAATAACTTTGTTAGATCTCAAAACTCTGGATGTATTGAATCTGTTTCACATATTTGTTTGCATTGTCAACTTCATGTGGTTTTACGTGCTAGATATTTAAATCCCATCCTAGCCAACATGACGAACCTTTCTGATGCCTTAAAAGTGCACTGTCTTCTAAATGACTCTGATCCAGAAATATCAATGAACGTAGCCATGTTTTTACAATCAGTGATAAAACTACATCAGGTAAACTTCCAATAATTAAATGTTTTGTGATACATTATGTTTTATAAGTCTGGCTATATATGGTTTTAAATGTATATTCCTTTTTATAGTAATCCTTTTAAAGTATTTTATGCCAATAAAGGTGAACTGAACTGAACTGAACTCTTTTCCAAAGTAATGTTCCAACCTCACTGCCTTTTGGCATTTTTTGTTATGGCCCCCAAGAAGCCCACCTGATGCCCAGGTATCTGGAGAGGCAGCATGTACATTTTCTAAATAAATAGATGAGGGAAAGCATTCTGGAAGAAAAGGTCAGCTACCCCCTTTCCCTTCTCCCCATGTCCAAGGAAAGGGAGCAAAAGAGAAATCTGATCATAGATCTCTTGCACACTGTGTTGGCTTCATGTTATTGCAGTCTATGATGACTGTGATGCTAATAAAGTTGATTGCTGATAAAGAATTATTTGTATGATGAACAGATAGGACAATAATATCTCACTCCCCTTCTCTCTTTCTGTTTTCTTAGGGTGTGAATCTTAACAAGGTTATGGAAGCTGGAAACTTCATCTGCACAGCTATAAACAAGAAGACAAATTCTAAAGTTGCTCAAGCTTCCTTTAGTGGCTGAACTGTATGAGACGTTTATGTTTATAAATGCTATGAATTTTGACCATCAATATGCTCTTTCTGTTTATAGGTGTGTAAAGCAACCCCACTGCAAACAAAATCTTTTGAGCAGATGAAAAAGGGGCATTGGAGACAACATGTTAAGCTGGTTGTAGTTGCATATATAAAACCAGAATGGAAGATGTCAGAACTGATGGCTGAATGAAATTCTCTTGCCATTTGTTTAGGCTTTCAGAAATCTCCCTGTTGAAATGCATGGTAGCATCTGTCAATATTTTCCACCTCAGCTTTTGATCCAGTGATATTAGACCCCTCAAAAACATGGGATACATCCAATCATGTACCTTACAAGGGTAAGGAAGATGGGGGGAAAGGCTTGAGGTTCTTCATGCACGAAGTACACGTGCATCTTCTGATGTTGGCCGTAACACCTCTTTATGACATGATCAGACAAGTTCTGACTACATTGCACTCTTAATTGCACACTGGAGGGGCAAGAGGACATTTTCCCTCTCTGCCTACCCAGCATGCCTATACCATCTGTGACACCCATACTTGAGTGTTTCAGTAGAGCGTGTGCATATAATTCCAAGACACAAAGGATAGATCATATTGTCAATTCCTGGAGTTTTATCTGGGGAACTGATGGCATTTAATCCCATCCACATTGGATTTTACACATTATGGCCTACTGAAATGGTACATCCAGAGCCTCAGAGACCTAATTCACAGTTCATAGTTCTCATTCAGAACTCATAATTATGCCCCCCCCCCGCACGCACACACTACAACCACCACCCCCATGATATGGGAAAGTTACTTTATAGTGAATTTGTATAATTGGAAATTAATTGGAGAATTGGGTGGAGGAACAGCAAGGCAGAAAAAGAGTAGCCACTGACACTGGAGTATGTGCTCCTTACATATGAAATTCAGGGTGATTTCCCACAAGTGCTGCTCCACGCTCACTCTTCTCTTTGGCTTGATGGTACATGTCAATTTCACACAAGCTGCTGCGCGACCGCATTTTGCCCCGCAGCTTCGTGCGATTTTCCCTGCGTCTACTCAATCCTGTTTTTTGAGGATTGAGTAGACGCGGGGGAAATCGCACAAAGCTGCGGGGCAAAATGTGGCCGCGCAGCAGCTTGTGTGAAATTGACACGTACCATCGGGGTGAAAGGGAGGAGTGAGCGCGGAGCAGCGCTTGTGGGAAATCACCCTCAGTCAGCTCCCTGGTCCTATATGGTGGACCATGCCTTTGAAACTTTAGGAAAACATCCTGGTTGTGCTAGTTTTATGGTAGAAAGGGAGCTCCTTCCTACCATATCTTAAACTGGTATTTTAAACCACTTTGGACATACTTGACTGTAGAGAGTTCTAGAGATAGTGCGTACATTGTTGTTCTTTAATCAAGCCGGTGTTTAATGCCATATAAATATCTACAGCAGTCTGTGAGCTCCATCCTAATGTGTGGCCTTGCTATTATAGGTGTTATTCTTCCAGATTACTTCTTTTCTTTTGCCAAGTCAATTATGTTAGGAACAGGGAGCCAAACCCAGATTTGCTATGGGTAGCATTTTTGTGATTTTTCCTCCTATGGTTGACATCTGTTAAGTATATGAATGACTTTATCTTGTTCCAAGAATCTGTAGGGAATGGCAGCCTGCTATGTTTTGCAGATTTATGGAGACCTCCTATAGTTGCTACATACATTATATTCATGGCAATCTACTTTTACCCCAGGAGTTATTTTAAAAAATTGAGCTGTAGTATTTGGGAGGACATGTCTAAGGAAGCCTTGTTGCTGTACAGTTTCCATCTGCTTTGGGAGGCGTGTGCAGGATTGCTGTGCAAGCATCAGTGGGAGAATGGAAGCTGATCTCTATCATATAACAAAGGGGAAAGGTTTCTGTCAGTCTAATGATAATAAACTGTTTATACCTGGGCAGTTCCCCCCCCCCCAAATTTAAATTTTCATCCTGCAGTTCCCAGAATTTTTTTTCATGCAGTTGTAAAGGTGGGTAAAAAAGTGCCCCTTTAACTACTTGAGGTGGAAATCTTAATGGCTTCTTCCGTGGTATTGAATTTTGTAGGTTGAAACGGTGGTGGAATATATGGTGTATAATCCAAAGAACTGTTCAATCATACATAAATCAATGAAGGCTAAATTAAAACAATATCTTCCTCCTCTATCAAAGTTAGTACTTTTACTGCGTAGAGTTTTGTTCACAGTTCACCATCTTTCCTAATTTAGTTTGTTTTCCCTGAAATTGCTAATTTCCACCAAATTGTGTCTAGATCTCACATAGGCCCAACCTATAAAGCTTACACATAGGGAGGCACAAAGGTACGTTTCCTCATCCTCCCTAACTGCACATAAAGTCTTCAGTGGCAGTCACTCTGTTCTAGGACATAGTGCATCAGGCTATGACCAGCTTCAAATCCCCACTCCGCCATAAAGCTTGCTGAGTGACCTTCGGCCCAGTTTCTTTCTCTCAGCCTTCCCTACCTCACAGGGTCATGAGGGGAACAAGTTGGGTTGGGGAGAGCCACGTTTGCTGCATGGAAGGAGAGTGAAATCAAAATTAAGAGACTGATAGGCTAGTCGCTAGTGGAACTCTATGGCCATGAGCACTGACAAAGCATGCCCACATCATGTGATCAACTTGCTCTAAACACGGAGTGTGCAAGTATACATAAGACGCTTAGATTAAGATTCACAGTGAGTGTTCTAGTGCCCCATTGGGCAAAAGTCCAAGTCTTATTCCAATATTTCATAATATGAAAACCTACATGCTGGGTCTATGTAAAGCCTTCAGTGGCCTGGGCTGTAAAACAAAGGCTATAACTTTTGGGTTTTGTTTCTTCAGCTGAGAAAGTCACTGAAATAAAGAGAATGAATGGCTGGCATGGCAGTAGAAATATATTTTGAACCGTTTCCCTCTAGCTTCTGGGAGTTTGGCAGGATTGCTTGTAATCCCATCTTGATGCCATTTGCCTTTTCTCAGCCACAAGCACTGAGCCTTCAGCCAAGTTTGCTCCGTGTCGCAACAGGATGGAAAGTCTGCTGGCTGCCCTCAATGGTGCTTAATCATCATGCCTAATTTTTTCTGTATTGTACCTCTGCTTAATCAGCGACACTGAAAACAATGCACACATTTTCCTTGGGCTGGTTCTCAGTTCAGTCTTGCGTCTCTTTCAATCCTTCTTGTCTCCCTCAAACGTGTGTAGACGGTTTGCATTCCTCCTCCATCCGGTCTTCTCCCATCTTCCTTCTGCCTTTCAGGGCTGGACACTTTCACACCATCTGTCCATCCTCTGCTGGTGGTGGAAAGTGCCATTAAGATACAGCTGACTCATGGTGACTCCATAGGGTTTTCAAAGCAAGAGACATTCAGAAGTGGTTTGCCATTGCTTGACTCTGCAAAATTACCCCGGACTTCCTCGGTGGTCTCCCATCCAAGTACTAACCATGGCCAACCCTGCTCATCTTCTGAGAGCTGACAAGATTGGGCTGGCATCCAGGTCAGGGCATCCATCTCCCACAGCAGCCAATTTAGCAGAAGCAGCACCAGAAGCAATGCTGTGGCTATTTGATAGGATGGGCTCAGCACACAGAGTGAATTCAGATCTGCTGCAACACTGTTCCTGTTGCCTCCATCTTTCTTTCTGGTGAAAGGCAAATGCCTTTATAGGACCAAGTTCTTAACCCATCTTTCACCAAGACACAAAACCAGCTTACCGTTGGCATTGCTATTCAAGAAACAAAGTCAAAAGCCCTAAGTAGCATGCACACTTAGGCCTGGTGAAAGAGGTAGTTACTGCTGCCTTGTGGTGGTTTCCACTCATAATAAACATTCAGAGGTGTATTGCTGATGTGGCACATAACTACACAAGCCACACTACCAACACAGGTGTCAGTTGTGTACATTATCAGGAATGCAATAGGAACAGTCAGGAATAGGATGGCAAAGTTATGTACAAAGTGGGCTCCTAGCTGCCTAGATGCCTTAGGATGTGCCCAAGCTAGCATTTCAGTCACATTTTACCTCAGCTATGTTCTTTAGGGCAAATCATTTGCATGCATCACGTATATAAGTATTTCCCCTTCCCGGGAAGGTTTACATTTTCTTCATGGTAAATGTACATAAGGTACATATACACTCCCTCATGCGCATGTACACTCACAGAGACTCATGCACACATACACTATATTTGATTTTGTTGGAAAGAGGTGGGGCGAAACTCAAAGGAAGATGTAGAATTTTTAAAAAGATGAAGTTAAAAGATGGAGAATTTTAAAAATAAATTTAACATAGGAAAAGAACGAAAGTGTATTTTGGGAAAGAGGGACAGAAGCTGGGGATTGCGAAGAGACCTGGCAGTGTGTTACCAGGCTTGAGAGAGCCATGAGGTAAAATCATGTCAAAGCGACTGCCAAGTAAATAGGCCTTGGAAAATAAAGCTGGTTAAGATTTGGGTAATGGCACCAACCCACAGCCTTTTTTAAAAAATACCTGTCATTTCTGTTTTAGCCTATTTCATCTTTTTGTAACATAGTACATTTGAGAAGCTGTCATTAGAAATTATACTAATATTCTTAAGTGAGCATTAGTTTGTCTTTGTTACTAGGTCAATGCATTAATTGTTGTAAAATATTTTTATTTCATTCTTATAAGCAGAATTACAGACTAAGCCAAAGCATCAGACCATTATTATTAACATTTTGGAATAGTTGACCTATACCACTGATTGATTTATTACAATTCTTATCCTGCCTTTCATTCGAGGAAATCAGGGTGGTGTACACAGTGCAACCTTTCTCCTTTTAATATTAACTACAGCCCTGTGAGGATGGTTATACTGAGAATGAATGGCTGGCTCAAGGTCACCCTGTGAGTTTTATAACAAACAGAGATACAAATCTTGGTACTCTCCAGGCCTAGTCCAGGGGAATACGAAAGTAACTCAAGCTGGTTCTCTGAATGTCTCTACTCTGTTATGCTCCCTTCTTCCAGTGTATCATTCGCCTCTTAAGAGGGAGGAGAACAGTTCTGAGTTCTATATTAGTCAGCCTGGTATATTACAATCCAGTAAATTCATCAGCAACCGATGACCTCCGTATGCTTCAATTCTTAGCAAGTAAAAGCCATCTTTTCATTAAGTGGTGACATCTTTAAGCTATAACCTGTACCAAAAGCATTTACTTCTAATGCCCTCTTTTTATCAGTAGTTCCAAACAGCTCTTATAGCTAATGGCTTGGCTCCCAATTGATAAATCTAGGTAACGCAGGAGACCAACAATGAAATCCTAAATGGAATTACACTGTTCTAAGTTCATTGTAGTCTACAGGCTTAGAAAGGTGCCACTCAGTTTAGGATTGTGTTGGAAGTCCTCTAATTTGTCTTGGACAGTTCTGGTTAGGATAAGCAAACCTATTACAGAGCAAGCTTGCTGAGACAGATCTCAAATCATTCCTACTGCTAATTTAAAATTAGACGGGCTACATGGAGAGACTCGCAACATTTGCCAGTAACAAAAAGTAGAACAGAACAGACAGGCTTAACTATCTGTATGCTCTAGGCTTCCCCTCTTGTGTCCCCTAGAAGTGCTTTTGATCCGGGCTTCCCTGTGTCCCCTGAATCAGGAACTTCTCTTGCAGTCTTCAGGTTACAAGAAAATTCCAAACAGTTCCTGGCTTCAGAGCAGTGTCTTGTTTTGGCTGCAATATTACATAGCAACTAATTTCAGTGACATTAAAATATAAAATGGTGTGGAATTTGGAAAATTAAAATAAAAACTCAGATGCAGTAGAATGAAATCTGCAGTTTAAACCCCCCCAAAATTTCACTTGTACATTGATATTTTTAAGCTTGTAAGGTCATCAGAGCAGAGTAGAAAGTTTCCTAGGTGTCTGCTTCCTTATGTGTTTACACTGATTTTGAGCAATACTGTCTTATCCTGCAAGACATTTCTGATGCATGTGTAGAGGCAACAGAACCCAACATGTGAAGAGTAAACAGAAATCTGAAAAACATACTGTATACCTTTCATAAGCTACTTTCTGTTTGAATTGCTGCTTGACTTTATTTTCCGGTTATTAATAACTAATAATTAAATTTGAAGTTAATGACGACTGGATTCAGGAATATTATAGCTTCCTGGGTAGTTTGAAGTGATAGATGTACCATCTCTAGAAATGAATAAATGTTTATTAGCATTAGTGTGTCAGACTGTTAATTTAAATGGGATAGGGAAATGGATGACAAAATCTTGCAGCCTAATCCCATTGTGGGACACATATATACCAAAACGATTCCTGGGTGTCTATTGCCACTCATTCATTTGTTTGGGCCAATGGACCTTTAGGACTATACAAGAAGCAGGATCTGCGATACTCGTGGGGGGGAGTATGCCCCACGGCCCATGGCCTGCAAAGTAGAAGGAGGTCCTCAGTGAAGAGGAGGAGGAGGAGGCGGTGGCCGCAGGTGAGCCCAGCAGCAATGGCGGCAAGCCCTGCCCAGGTCCCAGCTGCCCGCCTGCCCAGGCTCCCCCCCGCCCAGCAGCAATGGTGGCGAGCCCTGCCCAGGTCCCAGGCACCCGCCCACCCAGGCTCCCCCCCTGGCCAGCAGCAACTGCAGCAAGCCCTGCGTGGCTTCAAGCTGCCCACCCGCCATGGCTTCTCCCCCACATACACACAGCAACAGCAGCAAGCCCTGCTCGGATCCCAGCTGCCCACCCGCCAAGGCTTCCCCGGCTCCCTTGCAGCTGCCAGCAGGAAGCTCTGCCACAGTTCCAAATGGCAAGTCCATTCTCCATGCATGCGCAAGAATGCAGTTTCAGTTTTGGGAAAATTTAGGTATTACCGTATATTTTTTAAAACATGTCAGATTTTTCTGCACACCAAAGTAATACCTTAAGTGTGCAGGAATTTCTGTTGAGCCTCCATGTGCCCCCAATTTGCAGAAATAAGTATCCACACGTACTGGGGACCCTTGGCTATTAGTATATAGACAAGAAGGGGTACCCACGATACTCGTGGGGGGGAAGGACCTCCACGCCTAGGAGGAAGAAGCAGCCGCAGGTAAGCCTTCTCCCCCCCGCACCACTGGTGAGGCCCGTGCAGCTCCCGCCGGGTCTGCCACACCTTCTCCCTGCCCCCCCCCCGGCACCAATGGCAAGGCCCATGTGGCTGCCAGCCATTGGGCTTGCCAAGCTTTCTCCCCCCTGCAGCGGTGGTGGCAGCAGTGGCAAAGCCTGAGTGGACGGCCTGCCAAGCCTTCTCCCTCCCCCCCAGTGGCAGCGGCGGCGAGGCAGTTCTCAAAGCATTCTCTGCGCATGCGCAGGGAATGCTCTTTTACTTTTGGGGGAAATTAAGTATCCCCCCTATAGTTTTTTTATAGATTTCAAATTTTTCTACCCCCTAGGTGCCCCTGATGTGTGGATTTAGATAGCCTTGGCTATTAGCATAAAGAAAAGAGGTGGGACCCGCGATACTCATGGGGGGGAATATTCCCCACAGCTCCCAGCCTGCAGAAGCAGGAGACATGGCAGCAAGTGAGCCCAGCCTTCTCCCTCCCCCCTCCCTCCCCCCAGTGGTGGCAGCGAGGCTGGCCCACCAAGCTTTCTCCTTTCCCCCCCTCCCCAGCAGCGGTGGCGGCAAGGCCAGCCCACCAAGCTTTCTCCTCTCCTCCCTCCCCAGCAGAAGTGGCAGTGAGGCCAGCCCACCCGCCAAGCTTTCTCCCTCCTCTCCTCCCCAGCAGCGGCGGCAGGGCCGGCCCACCAAGCTTCCTCCCTCCCCCCCCAGCAGTGGTGGCGAGGCCGGCCCATCAAACTTTCTCCTTCCCCCCTCCCTCCCTCCCCAGCAGCAGCAGCAAGGCCACCCTGCCAAACATTCTCCTTCCCCCTCCCTCCCCGGCGGTGGCGGCGAGGCTGGCCTGCCAAGCTTTTCTCCCCAGCAGTGGCGGCGGTGAGGCTGGCCCGACAAGCCTTCTCCCACCCCCTGTCCCCTGTGGTGGCAGCGAAGCCTTCTCAGAGCATTCCCTGCGCATGCGCAGGGAACACTCCTTTACTTTTGGGGGGAATTTAAGTATCCCCCCTATAGTTTTTTTTACAGTTTTTAGATTTTTCTGCACATCTGGGGATTGCCCCAAATGTGCAGGAAAATCTCCCTGCCTCCCAAGTGCCCCCGATGTGCGGATTTAGATATCCACATGGAGGCGGCAATTTGGCTATTAGATATATAGATGCATTTGATTTTTTTCTAACTAGATACAAAACTTTACACTTACCTCTGTGAAAGTCATTTTGTTAGTTTTAGCCCAGTTTTTCAGCCTGTCAAGATTATCTTGTAGTAGGACTTCTGGTTTTTGGCGGCACGATGGCGGACGCGACCCTGGTGAGCTCCCGGGGTCATGATTCGAACACCAGCGGTTAGGAGAGGGTGCAATTGTCTGCTATCCCCCCGGAGCCCTTGGGTTTGGGCTCCTAGCCCGGGGGCTTTTGAGGGATTGCCTCTTTTCCGGCTCAATGCTGGGGAATCGAGGCTTCCCTCTGCCCCAAAGGTCCTGCCGCTGTGCGACCACATGGCTCTAGAGTCGCTGACTGGGACAAGCGTGTGAAGATCGGGCATTTTACACGTACCTGAGGCGGGTCGTAGGACCAATGATGAACTGTGAGTCGTGGTGAAGCAAAACACCGAGCTTCAGCTAGAAAGCCCCTCTGATTTAAGCGAGCGGGGGAGGGAACTCCCAGACGTGATATCCAAGCAGAGCATTTTAAAAAGAGGGTGCTGGGCATAAAAGCTATAGAACTGATTTAAGAAGCACACAAGAGTGCAGCAAAGTGTTTTGTTGGAAAACAGAGACTTTGGCAAACTTCTAAAGTAAACAATCCTCAAAAATGGCGGGGCAGAGAGGCGAGAAAGAAAAACCATCACAGCTTAAGCCTCCTTCAGGAAGTAGAAGCCCGAGACCGGAAGCTACCAACAAGCTTTCACAGCTATTAGCTGAATCATTGCGCCCTCTGCAATAAAGAAAGCGGTGAAAACTCTTCTTCAACATCGGAGGAGGACTCTGATTCGGAGTTGGGGGGGCAGCCCCCAAAAGAGATTATGATTTGAGGAAAAGAAATGCCAAGAAATTAGATGCTGAGGAACTCTGAATTACACCTTTACCATCGAGTTTCCAGCCCCATTGCTAGGGTGTCGCCCGGCTACATGCCTACGTCACGTCTGGGCGACGGAATAGTGCATGCCTGTGTTTTTCCCGTGGGAATGGTCCTGCGAAGAACTACATATCCCCGCCGAATCAAGGTAAGTACTTGGGAGTCCTGGGGCTGCAAGAGTGCATTCTGGTGCCAAGGAATCCTGCACACAAGCATGCATGCACCCACCCCCACCAAGCTCCTACCCTGCCACACATTTTTTTAGTCTTGAAGGTGCTACTAGACTCTTGCTCTTTTCTACTGCTGCAGGCAGACTAACACAGCTACCCATCTCAGAAACTTATCAATAAAAGAAAACAACGCCCTCTAGTGGTGGGGGGTGTCAGAATCGGACCCTTGCCCTTGTATTTGAGACACTGGATCTGTGTAAGTGTAATCATGGTTCTCTGATGTACATAGCTTTGCTTTGTTAATCCCTATCATAGTTGCTTATGCCATCTCCTCCCTTTCCGTTCTCATGCCTCCTGTTCCCATACTCCATATAGCAACTGTTGGCATGTTATCAATCTGTCCGCAAGGTTCCTCCTCTGACATTCTTGAGAGGAGGATTTGCCCATGAGAGCAAGAGGAACTGATAACATTCCAAGCAGCAAGTGCTTTAACACAACCACCCATCAAAGATCTGCCAAGGGCACCATAGACACCAGAGTATTGCCACTGTGGCCTATGTCAGCAGGGAGCTGTGAAGAGGCCTGGTCCAGCAGAAGGTGCCTATCTTGTGGCTTACCACAAGAAGCTAAGGGGAGTTGGCTGAGCAAACCATCTGAAAACTGGGTTAATACTTGCATGGGAAGCAGTGGCAGAATGGCCTCCTTGGACTTCTTACATGATCAAGAAAGGAGTGACACAACCGCAGCTCTCATGCCGCTGGGATAACATAAATACCAGGCCTTAAACTATTAGTATCTGTATTGTGGCAAGAACGTACCAGGACTTAAACAATAAGAGGGAAATACATGCAATGAGAAAACCATGGAGTTCTAATTTTTTTATTATATACTGCAAGTATATAGGAATACAGCAGATACAAAACCAGCTGAGCTCTGAGCAGGAGCAGGAGCAGGAGACAGAGGGGTGAGTGGTTTTTTATTTGCTTTCAGCGGAGAGGATCCAGCTGAGGATTTTGGTGGGAGAACTGGTCTGGGAGTGTGTGGAAGCGCTTGGAGTTTTTGCAGATTCCTGGCTGCTTGAGAGAGGAAAGGGCATTGTTTGACTGTGATTGACTGCAATTGAGAGGAAAAGGAAGGGGCATTGTTTTGCATGTGATTGAGTGCCTGGGTGCATTTGAATAGCTGCTGCCAGCACTCTGCTGGGGGAGGCCTCTATTTAAGGAAGCACCTTGCCAGAGGCACGAGCCTCTGGCACGAGCCGAAGGGCGAGCTAAAGGGCTCTTTGCCCGTGGCTCTTAGCCCAGGGACTCTTGGACTAGGGGCTCTGTGAGACGCCCAAGAAGAGGCAGAAAGTGAAAACCCTAGGCTCCTTGTTTTCCCCATAAAGTAATTTGACTTTGACAAGAAAAAAACACATAAATACAAAGGGATTTAAAAGGGGGATTACATTTACTTATTTTAAAAGAATTATGAAGCCAGAATGCCAGCAGGGGGTTGGGGGCTATCCAGTGTTTTGCACAGAGTGTCACATGTATGACTATCTGCCCACTGGGCAGAAGTCTTGGGTGTGTGCTCGGTGCAAGGAGCTCCTGGTTCTCAGGGAACGTGTGTGCTCCCTTGAGGCCAAGGTGGCTGACCTGGAGAAGCAGAGACAGTCAGCTAGGCGCACAGAAAAGACTCTCGGGGACTTGTTAGCTACGTCCCACTCTGGATCTGGCAGCCCCGCTGCTGTCAGGGAGCATGAGGGTCTAGGGGAAACAGGGCACCGTGCTGAGGATAAGGGGAATGTGCCCTCAGAAGGGACCTCTTCCCCAGCTGGTGAGCGGTTATCCTTTTGCACCAAGGAACCATCCCTGGGCAGGGTGGGAGGGGGGCTCTTGGTAGTGGGTGATTCGATCCTTAGGCAGGTAGACAGCTGGGTGGCGAACCCGCGTACTGACCGTATGGTGACTTGCCTGCCTGGTGCAAAGGTAGCGGACATTACGCGTGTTTTAGATAGGCTGGTAGATAGTGCTGGGGAGGAGCCAGTGGTCGTGGTGCATGTCGGCACCAACGATGTGGGGAAATGCAGTCGTGAGGTCCTGGAGGAGAAATTTAGGCTGCTGGGCAGGAAACTCAAGGCCAGGACCTCCAAGGTAGCCTTCTCAGAAGTGCTACCTGTTCCACGCGCAGGGCCGGAGAGACAGGCACAGATCAGGAGTCTCAATGCGTGGATGAGACGATGGTGTAGAGGGGAAGGGTTCAGGTTTGTTAGGCACTGGGATTCTTTTTGGAACAAGAGGGAGCTGTACAGGCGAGACGGTCTCCACTTGTCCCGAGAAGGAACCAGGCTGCTGGCGCTTAAAATCAAAAAGGTGGCAGAGCAGTTTTTAAACTGAATATTGGGGGAAAGCCGACAGGAGATGAAAAGTCTCTGGTTCGGGTTGGCTCATCTCAGAGAGATGAGGGGGTACCTGTTGCTTTTCTACAGGGAGGTGGATTGAAATTGTCCACTGAGACCATGGCTAGTGACATGGACTGCCTGACAAGGTCTCGAGATTGCAAGAGGAAGGTGGCAGGCTTAACCAGTATGGGAAATTACAGCTGTTTCTATACAAATGCTCGAAGTGTCCGAGGTAAAATCGGGGAGTTGGAGTGCTTGGTGTCAGAGGGAAAAATAGACATTGTGGGTATTTCAGAAACTTGGTGGGATGAGGAAAATCAGTGGGATACGGTGATTCCCGGTTATATATTATATCGGAAGGATAGGGGGGGAAGGGTTGGAGGTGGGGTGGCTCTGTATGTCAGAGAGGGTATAAAGTCCAGAAAGATCGAGAGGCTAAGAGAATTGGATTCGCTTCTTGAAGTTCTGTGGGTTGAAATAGGGGGGCCAAAAGGAAACTTAACACTGGGAGTTTGTTATCGCCCACCGGATCAAAAGATAGAGGAGGATTATAAAATGATGAATGAATTAAAGATAGCAGCTAGACAAAAACACTGTGTCGTAATAGGTGATTTTAACTACCCACACATTGATTGGGTCAATATGTGTTCTAGTCGAGAGAAAGAGATTGAGTTTCTAGACACTCTAAATGACTGTGCTATGGAGCAGATGGTCATGGAACCTACCAGGGGAGAGGCGATCCTTGATTTGGTCCTAAGTAACACTCAAGACCTGGTGAGAGATGTAAAAGTGATTGCACCGCTTGGGAACAGTGATCATAATGTTGTTGAGTTCAACATTTGTACAAATAGGGAATTGGCCAAAAAGACTCACACAACCACTTTTAACTTTAAAAGGGGTAATTTTTCTGATATGAGGGGACATGTGGGGAGGAAACTGAAGGGAAAAGTAGAAAGGGTCAAAACCATTGGGGAAGCTTGGAAACTGTTTAAAACTACAATTCTAGAAGCTCAAATAAAATATATTCCGCAGGTTAGGAAAGGCACAAACAGGTATAAGAAAAAGCCTACATGGTTAACAAACAAAGTAATGGAAGCTGTAAAAGGTAAAAAGGATTCCTTTAAGCGGTGGAAAGCTAGTCACAGTGAGGCTGATAAAACAGAACACAGGCTATGGCAAATAAAATGCAAGTCTGTGGTCAGGCAGGCAAAAAGGGAATATGAGGAGCATATAGCAAAAAATGTAAAGACCAACAATAAAACTTTCTTCAAATACATTAGAAGCAGGAAACCAGCCAGGGAGGCAGTGGGGCCCTTGGATGACCAAGGGGTAAAAGGAGTACTGAAGGATGATAGGGAAATGGCTGAGAAGCTAAATGCATTTTTTGCCTCCGTCTTCACTGTGGAAGATGAGAGGTGCTTGCCCACTCCAGAGCCGCTGAGTTCGGGAGGGGTGTTGAAAGACCTGAGTCAGATTGAGGTGACGAGAGAGGAGGTCCTAAAACTGATAAACAACTTAAAAACTGATAAATCACCAGGCCCAGATGGCATACATCCAAGAGTTCTGAAAGAACTCAATTGTGAACTTGTGGATCTCCTGACAAAAATATGTAATCTCTCCTTAAAATCAGCCTCCATTCCTGAGGACTGGAAGGTAGCTAATGTCACTCCCATCTTTAAAAAGGGTTCCAGAGGAGATCCGGGAAATTACAGGCCAGTCAGTCTGACGTCGATACCGGGTAAATTGGTGGAAACCATTATTAAGGAAAGAATTAGTAGGCACATAGATGAACAAAACCTATTGAGGCAGACTCAACATGGGTTCTGTAAGGGAAGATCTTGTCTCACTAACCTGTTAATGTTCTTTGAGGGGGTGAACAAACATGTGGACAAGGGGGATCCAATAGATATTGTTTACCTTGACTTCCAGAAAGCTTTTGATAAAGTTCCTCATCAAAGGCTCCTAAGTAAGCTCAAAAATCATGGGATAAAAGGACAAGTCCTTTTATGGATCAAAAACTGGCTAATTAATAGAAAACAGAGAGTGAGTATAAATGGGCAGTTCTCCCAGTGGAGGGGTGTAAGCAGTGGGGTACCACAGGGATCAGTACTTGGTCCACTGCTTTTTAACTTGTTCATTAATGATTTGGAGTTGGGAGTAAGCAGTGAAGTGGCTAAATTTGCGGATGATACGAAGTTGTTCAGGGTGGTGAAAACCAGTGAGGATTGTGAGGCACTCCAAAGGGATCTGTCAAAGTTGGGCGAGTGGGCGTCAACATGGCAAATGGGGTTCAATGTGGCCAAGTGCAAGGTGATGCACATTGGAGCCAAAAATCCTAACTATAAATACACGTTGATGGGGTCTGAACTGGCAGAGACAGATCAAGAGAGAGATCTTGGAGTTGTAGTAGATAACTCACTGAAAATGTCGAGACAGTGTGTGACTGCAATAAAGAAGGCCAATGCTATGCTGGGGATTATTAGGAAGGGTATTGTAAACAGATCAGCCAATATCATAATGCCGCTATATAAATCAATGGTGCGACCTCATCTGGAATACTGTGTGCAGTTCTGGTCACCACACCTTAAAAAGGATATTATAGCTTTGGAAAAAGTGCAGAAAAGAGCAACTCAAATGATAAAAGGGTTGGAACACTTTCCCTATGAGGAAAGGTTAAGGCGCTTAGGGCTCTTTAGCTTGGAGAAACGACGACTGAGGGGTGACATGATTGAGGTTTATAAGATTATGCATGGGAAAGAGCAGGTAGAGAAAGAGGTACTTTTCTCCCTTTCTCACAATACAAGAACCCGTGGGCACTCCATGAAATTGCTGAGCGGTCGGGTTAGAACGGATAAAAGGAAGTACTTCTTCACCCAAAGAGTGATTAACACTTGGAATTCACTGCCACAGGAAGTGGTGGCAGCTACAAGCATGGACGGCTTCAAAAGGGAATTAGATAAGCATATGGAGCAGAGGTCCATCAGTGGCTATTAGCCACAAGGTATAGATAGGGACTCTGGGGCAAGTGATGCTCTGTCATCTTGGTGCTTGGGGGGGGTCAACAGTGGGAGGGCTTCTAATGTCCTGGCCCCACTGGTGGACCTCCTGATGGCACTGGTATTTCTGGCCACTGTGGGATACAGAGTGTTGGACTGGATGGGCCTTTGGCCTGATCCAACATTGGCATCTCTTATGTTCTCTTATGTTCTTAAAACACCTAAACATAAGATGTACGATTCTCCCTGTTTTCATTATTAAGGCAGTTTGAGTGAGAAAAGGAATTAATACCCCCCTTGACATAGTGTAGATGCTCCTTCTCCATATACCCCATAAATTGCTTCTTAAAATTAAAATATACTCCCCAGGATATTTGTGTATAGGGAAATTCCCTTCCCATTCTCTATGTTCAATAGCAACCACAGTTGGGAATATTGAACATTACTGAAATGAGGAGGAGTTATTCCTTAGCCATTTTTATCTGTTTAATCTGTTTTTAATTGCTCTTCCCAGGATTTTAACATTTCTACCCGATTACAATTGGAATTATTTAATTGACTTACAAGATTCAAACATCAGCTGTTGGCTGGGTGCCTGGCTTTAGATACTGCTGAGAGTTACTTAATTACAACTCCTACAGATAACTACTGAGAGCTAAAATTGGGTGAATAGAAGAGAAGTAGACCTCTGCACTTGAACTCTCCATCGAAATCAGCCAAATAACTACATATGGATGATTTTCCTTTGAAGGAAATCTCTTCTTATCATCTATATATCTAATAGCCAACTTGCCCCCTCCGTGCGGATCGCTAAATCAGCACGGAGGGGGCAGGTGGGGGGGAGGGGGAGGTTTGTGCACACGTGGGCCAGTCCCCACGTGTGCACAAAAATGCAAAAAGTTAAAAAAAATTTCGGGGGGATGTTTAAATCCCCCCGAAAGTGCAAGAGCGTCTCCTGCGCATGCGCAGGAGACGCTCTGCAACGCCAACGCCGCCGCCGCCGCCTCGGAGCCAGCCGGCGGGCTGGCTGGCTGGCAGGCGGGGGGGGGAGGAAGCCGGGCCTCCCC
>NW_015174286.1:950383-999084 GCF_001447785.1 Gekko japonicus | reverse complement strand
GGCTCTGTGAGTCAAAGGGTGTGGGGGAAGGGCCCTTTTCCAGGCCTCCGTTGGCCTTTCAGGGAGGGAGGGAGCCTTGGGGCCTGGCCTGGGGAGTCCCTAGAGGTTTTGAGGTGGGATTGGGGAAGGGAGAGGCCTCAACTGGGTATAATGCCACAGAGTCCACCTTCTAAAGCAGTCATTTTCTCCAGGGAGACAGATCTCTGCTGCCTTGAGTTCAGTTGTAAGTCTGGGGGGGGGTTCCTTCAGGCCCCACTTAGAGGTTGCCAAGCCTAGGCCTGCCAGCACTTTAGGGTTGCCAGGTTCCCCCCCTGGCCACCGACAGGGGATTCTGGATAAGATTCCCAGGTCCATGCTGGGAAACTCCTGGAGATTTGGGGGTGGAGCCTGGGGAGGACAGGGACCTCAGTGGGGTACAATGTCACAGAGTCCACCCTCCAAAGCATCCATTTTCTCCATGGGGAGCTATCTCTGTCGTCTGGAAATGAGCAGGAATTACAGGGGATCCCCGGGTCCCACCTGGAGGCTGGCATCCCTCGGCAGCACCCTCTGGGTGACTTGATACCACCTGATTTGCATGACTCAGGTAGGCCCAGCTGCTTGCTACTGTTCATCAGCAGCCACCCTATGAAAGCTGGGTTGTTGTGCAGATAAAAAGTAGGAGAGAATAATGTAAGCTGTTTTGGTCCCCACTGTGGAGAAAAACTGTAATTTTCCTAGGTAGAGGCTGTGGGGGAGGGGTGTGGAGATGGAAAGTTGCAGACAGAGAGGCAGATAAAGGTAGGTTGGCTGTTGGGTGGGAAGGAAATTGTGTTGCCAACTCCAGGTTGGGAAATTCCTGGACATTTGTGGGGTGGAGCCTGGGGAGGGTGGGATTGGAGGAGGGAAGGAACTACAGATCAGTATAATGCCATAGCTGGAGGAGAAAAAGAAAAGGGGGGGCAGAAGGGAGAATGAGTGTTAGACAGGTAGAGGGAGACAGGAGGAAGCAAAGGTGTGAGGAACAAGATAACCATTCCGCAAGTTTCTTGCGGGTCTCCACTTGTTTACTTCTAACAGGTTTAATGTCTTAAATGTAGAGGAGTAGCAGTTACTACAATCAGCTCTGGATTTACACCTCTCTAATGGAACTGATAGAAATAAACTTTTTAACAATTAAGAAGTACCCTTTGCAGTCAATGCCCCCTCAATGATTCAAGTGTACTATTAATTTGTTAAGTCAATCAAATTTGGTATGGTACTTTTGACTGGAAACAAGAGGTGGAATTGTGATGATGATGTGAATATCCCAGCAGAATATTTCCTATTTCTACTCACATATTTAGTTAGGTATATATTCGGTTACTTATTTTTATTAAATTTCTTTAAATATATTGATTGGAAATAAGTGATTTAGATGGAAGCTAAAAGATGAAATTGGATAGTGACCAGGGGTTTACGTAAGGGGAACTATAAGTTGGTTATTATGAGAATAGAGAATAGAGAGAACTTAGAAATTTTGTAAATTTTGTAAATAACCAAAGGGGGGGCAATGTGACACGGGAGGAAAACAGCTGTTATATTGGTGTATGTTGGTGGTGGTTGATTATGTGTGTGTTGTTGTGATTAAATGAAGAAACCCAATAAAGATATTATTTTTAAAAAATGCCCCCTCATAATGAAAGGACACTTTCAGAGCCAGCCATGCAACTCCAAAAGCACTCTCTGGTGAAGCTTATAGGAGACCATTGCTCACTAACTGGGGAAACGGCCATGGCTATTTTTCAAGAACTTAATAGCATTTCAAACAAGTTACTATCAACATAGTAAAAGCTTCTAATGAGAAGACAAGCTATTACCTACACAGGATCAAAGTTTCCAGACCTTTCATGTCACACTTGCAACTCCCCAATTCAGCTTTAAAGCTAAAGAAATTGCCAACTTCACCCATCCCGCATGAAGAAGCGGATATTTCAAAGGGGGGAAATGTAGGTCCTACTCTCTGCCTCCAAACAACTCAAGTGGCACTGTATATCTCTTTGAATTATTTGAACCACAATCGCTGGACTAATAAAAGAAGCATTAGACTTTCTTTGAGCCAGCTTTTACAAACTGAGCTCCATTTAACTGACTTTGTGAAGTTTGAGAGGTTCCCCAGTAATTTCCGAGAGTTCTGATTGCTTTTAACTTTTGCCTCTTCAGCAATACCTATCATGCTGTTTAAAATGGAAAGAGTATTTGCAGATGTGAAAGATCTCCCACTTCTGCCAAGAAATACATCTGCAGCATCCCAGTCTCTGGATTTTGTTCCATCTCTGGATATGAAGGACAAATCGATTCCCGCTCCAATGTTTACACCTAAATCTACCTCTGTAAAAGAGACATTACAAGATGAGCATGTTTATATGCTGCCTCTACTCTAGATAATTTAAAGAACTCTACCCAAAATCTATGAACCTTAGTAGGGCCTCTTAATCAATGCACCATAGAGAGACCGGTAGACAGAAAGAAATCCATACCCCAAGATCATGACAATACTGAAGAGGTGGAGGACTCAATTTCTCTCTCTATTACATCTTTGGATCATGAGGTTCAGAGGACAGCTGAACTTGTGCACTTACACAATGGAACCACATTTGAAACCTCCATGCAAAATGAACCAGTTGATGATGGAGATGATTTTTCATCCCCTGAGCACAGAATGAAAAAAAAAAAAATCAAGCCTGTATATCCAGCTGGGTTTTACATTAATGGGATTTTGGAATGTTTTGAGACAAAGTTGAAACTGTATGTGATTCAACCCTTCCTTGAACAGTGTAATGACCAACTTCATGACAGTCCAGTTTTCTTCCATTATTTTCCTTTTCCCTCTCCTTTTCTTTCCAGTACCCCATACTTTCCCTTCCCTAAACAGCATTTTCTTCAGTTGCTTTCCTTTCCCCTTTATTTATTTATTTATTTTATTTCATTGATACCCCGCCCTCCCCGCATGCCCTCCCCTCCCTCTTTCTTCCCAGTGCCCCATCCCTCCTGTCCCCGAACACCACTTGTGGGATTCCCCTTGATGTTTCCGAGACACAGCCCCTCTTTTAGCCTGGATTGGAACTGGGTTTGGGAACTGTTCCCTTTCCATGTTGGGGAAAGTGGGGTTGGACTCCTGAAGGGAGAAAGGCAGCTTGTGACTGGTGCAGGGTGGTGGGGTGGGGGCTGAGAGTTTGTGGGAATGGAGGGTGCCCTTGCTCAGCTTTTTCCTGTCTTTGCCCCTCTTCTCTCGAGATGTTTGGAATTCACTGTCATGGGTCTAAGAGAGGGAGAGTAAGTCTTAAAAAGGTAAAGGTAAAGGTTCCCTTGTTCGAAAGCCAGTCGAATCCGACTCTAGGGTTGCGGTGCTCATCTCCATTTCAAAGCCGAAGAGCCAGCGCTGTCCGAAGACATTTCCGTGGTCATGTGGCCGGCATGACTAAACACCAAGGCGTATGGAACGCTGTTACCTTCCCACTGAAGTGGTACCTATTTATCTACTTGCAATTTCTTGCTTTCGAACTGCTAGGTTGGCAGGAGCTGGAACTAGAGATGGGAGCTCACTCCATCATGCGGCACCCGTGTCTCAAACTGCTGAACTACTGACCTTCCACAGCCTGCAGTTCAGCGTCTTAACCACTTGAGCCACCGCAGCTCCTGAGTAAGTCTTAGGGTGGGAGAAATGTTAGGGTTAATAGAGAATCTAATTTTATTTTCTGAAGTATAGAGGTGTGGGGGAGGCAACTGCAGAGGAGAAATGGCAGATAGAGCAGGATGTTTAACCTTGACTCCCCTACTCTGACTGTCTTGCAAATGCTCCCAAGCAGTTGTTCTCCAGCTTGAGGAGAGGGAGATGACCCCATGTGCAGGGAAGAAGTGGTGGGGAGGAGCAAAGCTCACATTTTAGTTACCAGTTTTCTCCTTCCAGCATCCCCACCCTTTCATTCACATTATCTTAGCAAATTCATATTTCAGAACATGCTTTTACCAAGAGAACATGGAGTTCTACCCTCAGACAGATCCCCAGTGATATAGCATGTGCAAGGTCTCCATGCACATCACCATGATATTGCAGCAAATAGCACATGGTGAAATAGCACTCCCAAGCTGCTAATTCATGTAATGTTGCCCAGCGCTTGCTGAAGTAGCAGAAGAGTATTATGTTAATCATTTCTCCCCCCAAGAGGTCTTTCATGGTAGACGGGTAAGGGGCTGGCTATGAGAAGAGCCTGGATGATCATTATCCACACGGTTGACAATCCACGGTTGCTGAGGAATCATAAGCCTCTCTGACAGAGGAGCAGGTGAAGGGCTCTTTGCCTGCTTTGCAAAAGCTCTGAAAAGAAACAAATACGTATCGAATTATCAGGTTCTTCTTGCCAAACATCATTTTCAATATCCAGAATACATGAGTTATTCTGGTTGTTGAGGGAAAATCAATAAGCAGTCTCATTTATTGTGTAATCTTGGCATATGACACAACTAATGTTTATATTCCACCGGTTGATTGTTTCTCTCGTTGAAATCAATGGAAGTGGACTGGAACACATCCTCTGTTTCTCAGAAGCCAAAGATTTTATTGATTGATTGATTGATTGATTGGGATTTTTACCCCGCCCTCCCCGTAAAGCGGACTCAGGGCGGCTTACAAGGGGCAAAGCCCATATAAAACAGGATAAAAGCAATAAAAACATTAATAACAATTAATCACAACAACAATAATACTCAATTGAAAGCAGGATGGTCCCCGGATGTATGCCATGATGGTAAACAGACAGTTCTCTGGGGATGATGTCGTCCTATAGCTAATCCCAAGCAAGTAAGTCCGGTGGCATCAGTTGCGCAAAATTGTGGCAGATCTTCCTGGGCCATCCTTAACCCCGATGTTGTCCACATCACTGGTGGTGGTGGTAGTGGTGGCCCCTATGTGAAAGCCTGGTGGAAGAGCTCCATCTTACAGGCCCTGTGGAACTGCATAAGGTCCCGCAGGGCCCTGATCTCCTCCGGGAGCTCATTCCACCATGTATGGGCCGCCACCGAAAAGGACCTGGCCCTAGTCGCCGTGAGCCTTGCCTCCCGGGGGCCTGGAACCACCAGGCAATGTTGTGCCCCGGACCGAAGTGCTCTTGGTGGTATATGTGGGGAAAGGCAATCCCTCAGGTAAGTCGGGCCCTGGCCATATAGGGCTTTAAAGGTAAGTACCAGCACTTTGAAATGGATTTGGTATGCTATTGGCAGCCAGTGCAGCACTTTCAGCGCAGGCTGGATGTGCTCCCACTTGGGGAGACCCATCATCAGCCTGGCCGCTGCATTCTGCACTAACTGTAGCTTCCGGATCTGCACCAAAGGCAGCCCCATGTAGAGAGCGTTACAGTAGTCTAACCTCGAGGTGACCATCGCATGGATCACTGTAGCCAGGTCATCGCGGCCGAGGAAGGGAACCAACTGCCGAATCAGCCTAAGATGATAAAATGCCAATCTGGCAGTGGCTGCCACCTGAGCCTCCATAGTTAAGGACAGATCCAGGAGCACTCCCAAACTCCTAACCTTTGATGCTGGCACCAACGGTGCCCCATCGAAGGTCGGGAGAGGGAGCCCCAACCCCGGTCCGCTCCAACTCAGGCACAGGACCTCCGTCTTTGCTGGGTTTAGTTTCAGCCGGCTCAGTCTGAGCCACCCAGCCACGGCCTGTAGTGCCCAGTTCAGATCTTCTGGGTCGGAGCCCGACCGGCTGCCCAACATCAGATAGAGCTGGGTGTCATCAGCATATTGATGGCAACCCAGCCCAAACCTCCTGGCAATCTGGGTGAGGGGGCGCATGTAGATGTTGAACAACATTGGGGAAAGCACTGCCCCCTGAGGCACACCACATTCAAGTGGGTGCCTCCGGAACTGCTGTTCCCCTATCGCCACCCTCTGTCCCCGACCTTGGAGAAAAGAGGCAAGCCATTGAGGTGTGAGCCCCTGTATCCTCACATCAGCGAGGTGGTGGGTCAGCAACTGGTCGTTGACCATGTCAAACGCAGCTGACAGATCTAACAACAACAGTGCCGCCACACCGATCCAGATGCCTCCAGAGGTCGTCAGTAAAAGCAACCAGCACTGTCTCCGTCCCGTGACCTGGGTGAAAGCCAGACTGGAATGGATCGAGGACAGAAGCGTCATCCAGAAAGCTCTGAAGCTGTGTCGCCACCGCCCTCTCAATCAATTTGCCCAAATAGGGCAAATTGGACACCGGCCGATAGTTGGCCAATCCAGCCGGGTCCAGAGTTGGTTTTTTCAGGAGAGGACGGACCATCGCCTCCTTGAGTGCCTCAGGGAACCGTCCCTCCAAGAGAGACTTGTTGATAATCTCTCTTACGGCACCTCAAAACCCCTTGTGGCCCGCTTTAATGAGCCAGGAAGGGCACGGATCAAGACGGCACGTGGTTGGATGCACAGATACAAGCAGTCGGTCAACTTCCTCCAGACTGAGTGGGTCAAAACATTCTAAACCCTGTGAAGACGCGCAAGGGGCCTCAAGTTTGCTCACTGTTTCAATTGTGGCAGGGAGGTCATGGCGGAGCATCAAGACTTTATCTGCAAAATAACTCGCAAAAGCCTCACAGCCAGTATCCAATTCCCTACTGTTTTGTCTGCCATGGGGCAGAGCTGTCAAAGACCGAATTGTTCTAAATAATTGGGCTGGGCGTGAGCTCGCAGATGCAATCCTGGCTGCATAGAACTCCGTTTTAGCAGCCTTGATTGCCATCTCGTAGGATCTCATAAACGTCCTATAAGATGTTCTTGATGCTTCATCACGAGCATGCCGCCACCGTCTCGCTAGCCATCTTAGCTCTCGTTTCATAAGCCGCAACCCCTAAGTATAACAAAGAGGCAAGCCTAGAGCGAGAGCACAGAGGGTGCCTGGGAGCAATCTCATTGATGGCTGTGGAAAATCGGTCATACCAGTCCTCCACAAGCTCATCCAATGAGCCGCCAGGGGGCATCTGATCCCGCAGAGCCATCTGAAGCCGAACAGGGTCCATTTGGTTCTGTGGGCGAGCTAAAATCTGCCCGCTGCCTAAACAGGGTTGGGGTGGGACATTCAGATGAGCCTTCAGGACAAAGTGGTCCAACCATGGTACTGCCACTGCAGTAATCCGGTCCACTGTAATCCCTGCCGCGAAGATCAAATCGAGCATGTGCCCGGCCTAGTGCATGGGGATCGCTACAAATTGAGAGAGTCCCAGTGCCGCCATGGATGAAACCAGGTCCGCAACCCGGCTGGAGGCCACATCATCTGCATGGACGCTGAAGTCACCCAAGACCAAAAGCCTAGGGTGCTCCAGCGCCCAGCCTGATACCGCCTCCAGCAGGGACAGCAGGCTACTGGCCAGTGCGTTAGGTGGTCGGTACACTAGCCAGATCGCCAAACTCTCCACAGTCCCCAGCCCGAAGCCGACACACTCCATGCCCGTGTTCTCCAATGGGGGGAGTGCCCTGAAGGAGAAAGCCTCCCGAATGAACATCGCCACACCTCCCCCCCACCCCTTAGTCTGCGATTCATGTAGGACCGAGAACCCGGGTGGGGCAAGTTGGGAGAGAGCTACTGTTTCCCCATCCCGCACCCAGGTCTCAGTCATGCACACCAGGTCCACCTGTTGTTCCATGACGAAGTCCCGAAGGACTGTCGTCTTATTGTTGATGGACCTGGCATTACACAACACCGATGACGGAGAGGGGTACTTCATCCTAGCCCCACTGCTGACCTCCTTCGGGATGGGTCGTAGGCTGGAAGGGTGCCGAGCCCTTCTTTTTCTCAACACCCTTCCCTTAGTCTTCTGCCTAGACCCACTGCTAAACATTCTCCTCCCCAAGAGCACCAGAATCTGTTACTCAGCCATAGCCACATTTTAAGGAGATGACTTCTAAACATCTACATCTACAAAGTTTCTGCTTTATTTTTTTCTGGAATTAAATAACGTGATTTGACATAACACATGACATGCCTATATACACCTCATTGTGTTTCTCATTCTCTTCCATATAACATTCCTTACATAGTTCTGTTCATGCTGGAAATCATGATTTCTTGAAACCATGGATAAGATGATGGAAGGCTTGAGCAGCTACACATGCTGGAAACCCCCCCCCCCCCCACACACACACACATCCCCTGTCATGCCCTTCTGGCATCCACACATAAGCAATGAATACTGCGGATGTTACCTGGTCTTAAGTAAAGCCAGCAGGATTAATCCCAGGATAAGAATTGTGCAACAGGAATACATAGTAATGTAGAATGTGTCACCTAGAATTTAATTTTTTTAAAAAGAAAGAAAATATTACTCAGAGAGCATTTCTTTAGGAGGAAGCTCCAGTATCATTCCATATATCGCATGACCCAGACAAAGTTGTATTTTCCATTGATTTCAGAAGGAATGATGCTTCATAGTGCTGCCCTACGAATTACCCCCTTCTAAATCCACTGAAGTCATGATAGCATTGCACTGTGGGTCTCTCCCACTACAATCAAGATTTTAGAGTCCTTAATATTGGCCTGATCACGCCTGGTGCTTCAAGGGCCTGCATAAATACATTCCTCAGAAAATCCCAGTGGCTGCACTAGCAGTTTGGTGTAGTGGTTAAGTGCGCGGACTCTAATCTGGGAGAACCAGGTTTAATTCCCCACTCCTCCACTTGCACCTGCTGGATGACCTTGGGCAAGCCATAGTTCTGGCACAGCTGTTCTTGAAAAAGAGCAGTTTCTGTCAGAGCTCTCTAAGCCCCACCTACCTCACAGGGTATCTGTTGTGGGGAGGGAAAGGGAAAGGAGTTTGTAAGCCACTCTGAGACACCTTTGGGTAGTGAAGGACGGGGTATAAATCCAATCTCCTCCTCCTCCTCCCCATGTAGTATCCAAACAAACTAATGGCCTCCTGTATCAGCAAATTACTTCTGAGGCATTTGTAGAGGGTTTTGTCAGCTCTGGAGGTGTGGAAGAGTTCTTGGAATGGGGAGAAGGAATTCTGTGATTATTATTCCACTGGGATCCATCAGCAAGCCAGCGTGAGAATTTTTGACAACAGGCACAGTTCTTAATGTGGTACTGAAGCATAATGAGGAAGTAATTGGTATACGCAAGTTGTTGAAAGCTGGGAATTATATACTTGAAATTCATTGGCCAGATAAATGACTGTTAGTGTTTCTTGGCACCACCAGAGGTGATTTCCATTTCCTCTACACTTGTAAACAGGGGCATTTTAGAACTAATTAAAGTCCGTGAAGCCAAGAACATCATCTCAGTTCCCACAATTTGGATGACAATCCATGCCAATTACATAGTTATCACCCTTTTGGATACAGTATGACGTTTGAAGTGGACCGTGATCTCTGTATAACAAAAGGTCATTAACATCAATTTTGTCAGTGTAGGGTCAATACTGAATTCATCATCTGAGATGATACCACTGCCGTTTTCATCAACTGTCTAGTGTGCTTGGAATTCCTCTGTACATTATTTTTTACAATATTTTCAATTGGGGGGTAGAGAAAAGACAGTCATGAGGATGTCTTTTTTTCTTTTATTAAAACATACAGGCTGACATGGAGGTAGAAGGGAACATGCCTCAGATGCTCAGATGCGCTCACCCGATTGTAAGAATTCAGTGAGTATAGATGTGTGTTCAGAATGGTTGTACTTTCAGCTAGTTGGATCCGAGGACTCTCTTTTGCTAAGTCTTTCTTCAGGGGAGAAATGGAGAATTCCTCCAATGGAGAATGACTTTGTGATGAAGAAAGGCTTCCTCAGAAAGATATGAGTTACACATTTTGCAACGCAGCAGACAATATACACAAATACATAGAAATAATCTGCCTTGTACGTTCTGCCTCGTATATCGTCATAACACTACTAAACTTTCTATCAATTCAACAGTAATGGAATTAAATGCCTTCTGAAATGAAATGTCCTCACTTGACAAAGGCACACGATCAATGAATTCACCAGGGGGAAGCTTTCCTCAGCATAAAGAAATAGTTTGACTTGTTCAGAGTGAACACATGTCATTACAGATACGGACCTTTTAGACTTTCCCTGGGGATGACTTAAAGGTTATGCATCTGAAAAATCAGGCATGCTAATTTAAAATATAGAAATGGAATTTTAAAACCAACAGGCAATATTGCCAACTGGCAAGCTACATTTCTTCGATTATTACCACCTCCACACCCCGGGCACTTCCAGATACTGTTTTTTTACTTTCCTGCTTGCTTCTGGCAGATTGCCTGATTCTCCCTACTTGTTTGCTTTAGAAATACTCAGTATCATTATTCAGGGCATATATCTTCATTTTCCCCACTCTGCCCTTTTAGTTTCAAACATTTTTCCCGGAAGGAGAGTTCTGTATAAGTTCACTTCCAGCATTTTGAAAATTATTTGGTTCACTAGATGCTCCATCGTTTTCCATTTAAAAAAAGACTTTAATACATAAATGATCTTTAATACACAAAATCAGGCCTTACCAACAAATAAGGGCTCCTTACGTGCTGCAGGAGATTTCATTTCAGGTAGACCTGTAAGTAATGGGTAATGCTCAGCCTTTCTGCCTGCTATCTGACCTATCAACAGGAGAGAATGCAGACAGAGTTGTAAGCTGCTAATTCTATTCATTTTATTCATTCTTTTCCTAACCAGCGAAAGCTCCCCAAATGGCTTACAGGTAAAATATCACAGAAGAAATTACAATACAATAACATATCACCATAAAAACAATCATTAAACAACACAAGCGTACTATACTGTATAGTTTAGAAAAGGTTCTATTTCTACAGAGATTACATTTCTATATTACTTGAGCATACACTGAATTCAGAATGTTGGGTGAACTGCTGTCTTTTGGTTTAACAGAGGACAAAATGTTGTTATATAACAAGAGGGTCAAAGAAGAGCAGCTTTTGTTCCTGCCCTATCAATCGGGTTAATTTAATTCTCCATCAGGAAATGGTTTGTGCAGGTTTACAGGCCTGAAGGAAATAGCAAGTGCTAATGAGATGTGATATGATTATTATTGTGGTATTCATCTTCAAAAGTTGTCCTTATACGTTTGTCAATATTACTATTATTCCTTCTTTCATAAGTCCATTTCCTCCTTTGATTTTGCCACAATTTGACAATGCCACCCAAAACACAGTTACATTCTTCTAAGCCCACTGGTTTCAATGGACTTAGAATGGTGCGCCTCTGCTTCGGACTGCACTGGTCATCTTTTTGGTGGCTGGCCTACCTGACAGTATATTCAAAGTCTTATTTTTTAAGTAAAGGCTAGTGAAGATCTTTACCCAAAAGAACACCACTGCTCTGTCATTTCATCTGCAATGAGAACAAGAACCTCTTCACATGTCAGCTTTCCTAAGCAAGGTTAATTTCCATAGGAAAACACATCTTCATTCTAACAGTTGTAAACTTTTAAATGCTATGTGTGAGTGGGCCAGACCAATGGGAAGACTGAGTTGTAGCACTAAGAACACTTCCTATCCATAACTTTCTTGCAACTGTTAAGACACAGTAGTAGAATCAACCATCATAGGAGAATTTACAAACAGACAACTCTGAGGAGGCAGTAAATGGTAGGAGGCCAGTGTCCTCAGTTTGTGACACACAGCTCCAGCAACTTCCCCTCATCCTCTTTCCTGAGAGTTACAGTGTACAAACTTGGTGGATCAGTAACCTAATGAAGTTAACAACAACAGCAGCAGCAACAAACACAACAATAATAAACATGAAGTCGGTTTGTATTTTTAAAAGAACGAGGATAATACATGTAAAGTGTCTTCGAATATTCTTCAAATTAGAGAGTGGATAATGGATACAGAGGACTTTTTCTCCCTCTCCCCAAATACCAGAACTCAGGAATGCAGAATGAAATTGATTGGCAATAGATTCAGGACAGGCAAAATAAATTATTTTTTTCATACAAAGTATCATAGCCTTGCCACAAGATGTAGTGATGGCCAGAAGCACAGAGTAGCTTTAAAAGGGTGATAGAAAAAAATAATCATGGACAATAAGTCTATCAGGAGATATTACCCATGATGGCTAAACAAAACCTCTGTGTTCAGATGCAATATCACCGATGTATCTAATTCTCAACATGGCTTCATCTGCAGATACTTAAATCTGTAGATCAGGGCCATAAAGAGAGATGGAACAGCTGCCTACCAACCCAGAGAAACCTGCAGGTTTGCAAAAAAAAAATATATTAAAAAAATTAAAAGAAAAAATTGGGGGCTTCAAAAAACAACACCACCCCTACATGGGAAACACACCCAGAATGCTATTTTGAGGGCTGCCTAGCAAATGCATGAGGAGACTCAAAGCAGGCAGACAGTGGGGGAGGAGCTGCTGCCACCACCAGGACTACTGAGGTTGCAGTGTTGCAGGGGAGAAAGGGGAGGAATTCTCCATGGTGAGCAGGCACAGAAGCGGTGGGCGGCAGGAGGGCAGGCAGCTGAGCAGAACAGCAGGGAAGGGGCTGGCTGGGCACCCCTATGGACAAATAGAGTAAGTTAGCAAGCCAGCATTTCAAGCAGCAAAGGATTCTCCTGGGTTGTTTGGGCCAGAGGAAGACTGAGAATCAGTGGACCTCCTGATAGCACCTGGGTTTTGGCCACTGAGTGACACAGAGTATTGGACTGGATGGGCCACTGGCCTGATTCAACATGATGTCTCCTTGCGTTCTTATGTTCAGTCAGCCTGGTCACCCCTCCCCCTCTGCAAGCTGATGCTGGGGCACTTGAATGAGGACACTATGTGGGATGAGAGGGAGTCCATTGCTGCCTGGATTCCTAACAGTCCAAACATTACCAGAGCTCAGTGCACACCTCTCCCAACTGTCCTTTTTGCCCCTCCTGGCAGCTAGAGGGAAATTAGAAAAATGCAGGCGATCATCGCACATCACCCCTGCCAGCCACTTCAAACACACACACACACACACACAAAAAAACAATAAAGAGCAGCAGAGGGAAGAAGGAGGAAATAGCAGCAAGAAGGTCAGGGGAAGGGAGCAAGGCAGAAGCAGGAGGAGAGAAGGTGCTGAAACAGAGGGGAAGAAGCACCAATGCAACAGCAATGATGGTGGGAAGGTGTCATGGACCAGACTATGGGACATAGAAGGAGGCAATTGGGACACCTCCAGAAGCCCTCTTTGAAGTGCTGGAGGAGCCCGAGGACTGCCTGCTCAGAATGGGAAACAGCCCTGCCTTCTGACTCAGCCCCTGAACCCTCCACCACAGAGCCAGCTGCTGCACCAGAGGCCTTTCTCCAATCACCTCCCCAAGCTTCTCAAAGCCCCCAAACCACCTCAGCCCCAGCACAGTACTCACCACTGTAACTGGGCATGGCACCTTTAGGAACCGGTAGCCTGCTGTTGGAAGGGAGGGGCCTGTAACTTGACCTCCTTGCAAGAGCATTTAAGGTTGTGGTCCACCCTCAATCTTTGATGGAGCAATAGCCATGCTATAGTGTGGTTGGCTCCAGCAACCTCTCAGCCTGCCTGGACTACTGGAACTCAGCCTGAAGCAGGAGAGTGGAGGGGTGGCCCTGCTAGAACCTGGCAATAGCAATGTGTAGAGCTGTTGCACTGGCTCTAGTGAGGGGGAAAGAGGCAAAGTGGCTCCATGAGTTCTCTCAGGCCCCAATTTTGTCCATATCTTGAGGAGGACTGTGTGCCTGCCGGAGCAGTCCCAACACACAAGCTGTCAAGAGCCACAAGGACAGCTGAAAAGGGCTACAGTGGCCTTCCCCGCTACAGCTATCCTTGGGCCCGTGAGAGTGCATTGGCTACCATGCAATCAGAGGCCCAGTGATGCCTGGAAAGGTGTGGAGAGAATTGAGCTGCTGTAGCATTTCCAGTGGGTTCCAGCCGGTCCACTTTTTAGCTATCCTTGGGGCTGCCAAAGCTTGCCTGCTGGGACTGCCCCACCTGGCATTCTGTCAGAGTCCTAAAAATGGATGGAAAGTGTGTGTGTGTTGTTCCCTCAGCTTGCCCGAGGATAGTTGCAAAGTTTGGACTCCCCTCAGTGTTTGGAACTGTCATTCAGCAAGTAGAAAACACCCTGCGACATGGGGCTGTGGGACCCAATTGTCCCTGTGAATACTAGTTACTGGGGAGGTGACACAACCAAGAAAGCTTTGCCCCTCTGTGCCCCTCTGTGTAGACCTTACAAAGAATGCTGGCCTCGGTGGAACTGTTGGTCACAGGGCTGTTCTTATGTTAAACTTACTGAAGCAGGAATTGCTTTCAAGGGTGTGATGAAACAGCTTGCACAAAGATTGTTCCGCAGGCAATCTGTTGTCACAGGTACACTTCACAGGACGGAGGATTCCCCACATGTCGATATAAGCTTTTCTACACCCAGCGCTGTCAGAGCACTTAAAATCCTTTGGGTCCAAGTATTCCATGTAGGCATTATTTTCCAGGCATAATTGGAGGTTAATATTTAAACACTTTGATGTAAACGCTTTGTATTTCTCCCTGTAGAAACATAAAAGAGGACCATTTTCTCTGCTGTTCCTGATTGATGGAAATGCCTCAGAAATGGAGGGTTAGATTAGCAAATAGGTTTTTAAGAAGAAATGAAATGGGATGGGAACATAGCTTGGCCATGATTCAGCCAAGATTAAGTCCCCATTTCAGTGGGAGAAATTGTGCACTTAACTTTCCCACTGAAAGCAGAAGGAAACTAAAATTATGACTGGGTTGTGACTCTTTATTTTTCAGTGAACTTTCCTGTCCCTAGTTAGTTTGGTGTAGTGATTAAGAGTGCAGACTCTAATCTGGGAGAACCGGGTTTGATTCCCTGCTCCTCCACATGCAGCTGCTGGCGTGACCTTGGGTCAATCACAAGTTCTTTCAGAGCTGTTCTCTCATGAGCAGTTCTTGAAAGAGCTCTCTCAGCCCCACCTACCTCACAGGGTGCTTGTTGTGGAGAGGGGAAGGGAAAGGAGATTGTAAACCGCTCTGAGACTCCTTTGGGTAGTGAAGGGCGGGGTATAAATCCAATCTCTTCTCTTCTTCTCCTTAGTTAGTGCAACAAATAGATAGAGCATAGAATAGTCCATAGAAAGCAAATCCCTCATTTAAGGGGAAATGACAGCATAGTAGAAGAGTACCTTTATTTTAGGACATTTCTACATTGCCTTTCTACATACCAGTTTGAGTTGGCAAATGCGTGTGTCAAATTGCAGCTGACCCCAGCAAGGGGCTGTCCAAGTAAATGGGAAGCAGAGGTGGTTTGCCATGGCCTTCCTCTGCAGAGTCTTCCTTGGAGGTCTCCCATCCAAGTCCTAACCAGGGCTGACTCTGCTTAGCTTTCGAGATCTGATGAGATCAGGGTGTACCCATGCCACCTTCTCTCCCAAGTTGGCAAACACACACACACAAACATACACATTTGAAACAACACATCACTAAAACCATAAAACAATTCAATGAAACTAAAACTAATCCCCAGCTTCTCAGTGGCGGCCCCAACCTGGTGGAATGAGCTCCAGGAGAACATCAGGGCCCTGTGGGACCTCTTACAGATCCGCAGGGCCTGTAAAATGGAGCTCTTCCCCCGGGCTTTTGATTAGGGGCTGCCACTGATGAGTGTGCCCGGGGACATCGTCTGGTCTGAAATTTTATAACACCCTCGGGCCTGAGATTCCGCTGGACGCTACCCCTATCGTTGGATGGGATTCGGATTACTGCCATTTCTGTTGGGTTAATTGCAACTGGTGTTGTTTTAATTGGTATGGTATTTATTAATTGTGTCTGTTGTGGGGAGGGGAAGGGAAAGGAGTTTCTAAGCTGCTCTGAGACACCTTTGGGTAGTGAAGGGCAGGGTATAAATCCAATCTCTTCTTCTTTATGCCATTTTAATGTTGTTAGCCGCCTTGAGCCAGATATATGGAAAGGCGGGATATAAATATAAACAATAAATAAATCTACACCTACCAAATCCTGCATTAAAGAGTGCCAGCAGTGTAAATTTGTCTTAGAGAAGAAGAAGAAGAGATTGGATTTATACCCCACCCTTCAGTACCCAAAGGTGTCTCAGAGCAGCTTACAAACTCCATTCCCTTCCCCTCCCCACAACAGACACCCTGTGAGCAGTGTTCCCTCTAAGCTGAGTTAGGGTGAGCCAGCTCACAGTTGTTTAGCCTCCGGCTCACACATTTTTGTCTCAGCTCAGGAAGGAGGGCTCCAGAGCAAACTAATGTATGCAGCAGCCAAATCGCTTGCTCACAACTTGAATGCCAGCAGCTCACAAAGGAGAATTTTTGCTCACAAGACTCCACAGCTTAGAGGGAACATTGCCTGTGAGGTAGGTGGGGCTGAGAGAGCTCTTGACAAAAACTGCTGTTTTTAAAGGACAGCTCTTATCAGAGCTTTGGCTTTCCCATGGTCATCCAGCCAGGTGCAAGTGGAGGAGTGGGGAATCAAACCCGGTTCTGCCAGATTAGAGTCCGCGCACTTAACCACTACACCAAACTGGTGTGTGTGACATGTAAAAGCTTTATTCGGATAAGTGAGGAATACAGGCCTCAATCAATAAACTACAAAAAGAAGGGGTACCATTTCAGTTAAAAAGCATGGCGATGTTTTTGACTGGCACTTAAAGCCTAACATGATAGGTGCTGGGTGGGCTCCAAGAGGGAGGGTATGCCACTAATGGGGTGCCATTACAGATAAAGCCCTATCTCTGGTTTCCACCTGCCTCATCTCCACAGGCTGGGACACAGAGACCTGCAATTAAGATCTGAACAATACGAGATAAGGCAGTTTTTCAGATATCCTGATGCTGAGCCATTTACTGCACAATTCTATGTAGAGGTACATAGAACTGTAAGTCTACATAGAAATGTGCTGTTAGTGCTTGAAACATAAGCACCATTGCCTTGAATTATTTCCAGTAGCAGGCACTCAATGAAGAATTTTCAACACACATGAGACTAGGGATATGCATGAACCAGCTCATGAACTAGTCACGAATTTTGGCTGATTCATGGTTTGCAAAGTGATGTTCATGGAAGAGTGCCTGGCACAAACATTTCATGAACATCGCACTGGTTCTGCTGGGCTTACAAAATGCCTGCCACCTTCAGTTGCTACTGAGCGATTCTCCGGTTTGACCTTAGTCCATTGGAAACAATGGAAGATGGGGCACCTTCGGGGAGGGGATGTAACTCAGACCCCATAAATCCAATTATCATCAAGCTTGGCAACCAAACTTGGCAACCAGATACAACTATGAGTTTGTTGTCTCTAGCTCACGGGTGCGGGGGGGGGGCGTTCTACCACATCACAAACTTGAGGTCTTCCATTTCTGACACTGAAGCTTGGAGTAGTTAAAAGTAGCCCCATGTAAAACACATTACAATAATCTAACTTGGATGTGAATAGAGGACATAAATCACAGACCTTGTAAAAGGTCTGGCAAAGCAAAATCACATTTTGGAACACCCCTCTACGTTAAAAATCCCCCACAAACAGAAAATCAGCACAACAAGCAAAGAAAGGGTATAGCCTTTTCTCCCTGCTTGCTAGTTTTCTGTTTGCATTGAGGTGTTTATATGAAGAAACCTGCAAAGCTTGGAATCTCCCACCTGCAGTCTGAGGGGTCATGGTCCATTCTACCGGTACACCTTCCTTTTTCTGTCATGTCACTCTCCTGCATGCATGAACCAGGCCCCCAGTCCTTGGAGAAGTTGGTACATACTGCTCCTTCTCATACAGCAGGTCCCTATTAGCTCAGCTTGTGAGATTTATTTGCTGCACTATTAGGTATCGTAAAGATTTAAATGTTTCACATGCACAATGCAAACTCATCTCGAACTTTCAAGGATGGTTAGGATGAAAGCCACATTGAACCAGAGGACAAGGCGGAGTAGAAATGTTTCGATATATAAATAAACCACAGAAAAACATTTTAACAATTAAAACAGCATTCAATGGTTCTTGATTACTACATACTATTTGTAAAGCTTTTGCAGACTTAAGGAGCATTTTGAACTTCCAAGGAAATGGATACAATCACCCAGGACTCTATTTGTGGGTTTCGGGGCTAATTGCGCATGTACAAATGTGTCGCTTTACTTACTGGCAGAGATTGTCACATTGGCATGTTTGAATTACGCTAAGACATGAAGGAGCTTGAACTAAGTCAGTGTATGGTTTGCCATGAAGCACTTCTTTGGAGTGAAGACATTTTTCATCCAGCTCCTCACAGTCACAAAATGTCAACTTCTGGGCAACATTCAAAGGCATGTTTTGGTAGAAGCTCCTTAGTGCTCTTTTGCATTGATTCACATTGCTCAGTGTTCTATTTGCTTGGCATTTGAGAAGGTAGTTAGAGAGCTGCCTGTTACAGACGGTATCACTAACACATTCCACTTCAACATAGAGGCAGGAGTCCTGTGGTTTGTATTCTGAAAACAACAAGAACAGCAGCAAAATTATCACAAAGATGAAAGGAAATAGGAAAAAGAGGAACAGGTTGATGTGTTTTCTTAAATGTAATCAGTTGCCATTTGCAAGCCCCCCACAGTCATTCTTTCATAGTTTGGCATACAGGCAAATAACACAGGGAGGCATTCCTCTATAGTTAGTCAAGGGGTGAACAGGGTATGGATGGAAGCTAGAAAGCTGAGCTGGAAGGCGTGGACATCTTGCACCCTTTCTGCTGTCAGTGTTGCTTGGAGAATATTCACGAAAGCACACTTCTCAGGACCATTCAACACCAGAAAAACTGCAGATCAGCAGGAGCAGCATGGGAGAAGGTATGAGGCCCCCCTCCACCTATGCCACTGTAGTGCAACGTAGGCCTGGAGAAGAGCTGCTTCTGAGTCCTGCCTTGCTCCTGGTAGGGCTGGCATGGAAGAAGGGGGCAAGATGTCTTAGGAAGCACCTGATGCTTCTCACCTGGCAGATGACCACTGTTTGGTAACTGCAGGGAAAGGATCTCCTAGGCTGCTTTGCCTCCTGATGTCAAGTTCCCAAATGTTGAAATATCATCACATGTTGCCAAAACTGGATGAAATTTCAAAAGGTGATACACCGACATAGCTGTCTCTGCAATACATTCCTTGCCTATTTTTCAGACTAGCACACTAGACATTTAACCTTTGTATTAACTTATGAAACCCTCATTTATAATAAAATAAAGGTGATTTGGAGTGTTGAGAGAATGAACTTCCAGCATATGTCAAATTCATTTAAAATCTAATGAGTAGCTTTAAATTTTTTGCCATTTGTTTAATTTAGGCTGATGATCTAAATAGTTTTGTATGGATTTCTTTAATAAAAGCCTCCATTTCTTTAATGAAAAGCTCCACAAGGCTATATTAGTGTCAGAGTACAAAGATATTCTCCTGCCAACCTAGCAGTTCGAAAGCAAGAAATTGCAAGTAGATAAATAGGTACCACTTCGGTGGGAAGGTAACAGTGTTCCGTGCGCCTTGGTGTTTAGTCATGCCGGCCACATGACCACGGAAATGTCTTCGGACAGCGCTGGCTCTTCGGCTTTGAAACGGAGATGAGCACCGCAACCCTAGAGTCGGATTCGACTGGCTTTCGAGCAAGGGAACCTTTACCTTTATCTTTACAAAGATATTATGCCAAATTGTTGAACAACAGATGAGGCTAGGAAAAACATGCAGAATAAGCATAGACTACTTAGAGCTGGGGGAGATTCACTTATATCAACTATATGTTCTATGGACACCACAAAATCTACTATCTCTGTACAGCTCTGTGCACAGAATATAATGCCATGTTAGGAGAAGAAGAAACAGAGATGGTTTTTATACCCTGCTTTTCTCTACCTTATGGAGTCTCAAAGTGGCTCACCATCACCTTCCCTTCCTCTCCTCACAACAGACAGCCTGTGAGGTAGGTGGGGTTGAGAGAGTTCTGAGGGAACTGTGAGTGGCCCAAGGTCACCCAGCTGGCTTCATGTGGAGGAGGAGTGGGGAATCAAATCTGGTTCTCCAGATTAGAGCCCACCATTCTTTTTAACCACCACAACATGCTGGCTGTTTGCAGTATCGTTTGCTCCATGTGCCAGTTTCTTCTGCAGCCACAGTGGTTCAAGAGCCAGTTTGGTGTAGTGGTTAAGTGTGCGGACTCTAATCTGGGAGCACCGGGTTTGATCCCCCACTCCTCCACTTGCACCTGCTGATGTGACTTTGGGTCAGTCACAAGCTCTGGCACAGCTGTTCCCGAAAGAGCAGTTTGTGTCAGAGTTCTCTCAGCCCCACCTACCTCACAGGGTGTCTGTTGTGGGGAGGGGAAGGGATCCTCTTCCTCTTCTTCTTCTTCTTTGTATCTACGGAACCTCAGTTCTATCCTATATGGAGTTTAAAATGTTTGGGCTTAGTGTGGGTTCAACTAGACGTATTTTTGCATAGGACAGAGTTTCTGGGTATTAATTACTGTTCGTCTGAGTGTCACAACCTGAAAATCCATACAAAAAATGAACAACTTTTGAAAAAAAATAAGATTGACACTTACCAGCATTAGAAAGACTGGATGACTTCCACTCTGCTTCTGTGTTTCTATGATCTGCAACAACAACAACGTATGCAGCAGTGTCAAAGTATTTATGTATTTCAAGGACTTCTGCCCTGATTCTCTAAAATCTGTTCAAGGTGGTTAGCAGCAAGAATAAAATCAATGATAAAACATGAATTAAATTGACAATAAACATTAAATAATTAATAAAAAAAAGAATTTAACAAAATAAAACCAGTGCATCAGCAGTAAAATCATCTTTGTATGTTGAAGTGTCAAGGTTTCAGTTTCGCTTCTCTCCGTTCTGCTTCACTGTTCACCATACCATGTTTTAGGGGGGAGGGAATTCCTGAGGGGAGTGTGTGTGGGTTGAGTGCCTATCTGTAGTAGCCATAATTATTCCTCAAGTTGCACCCCTGGGCCTTTTCTCATGGGATTTGGCCTTGGAGACTCTTCCACTAGGCTGGAGTAGATAAGACACCATATATATGTCAAGGTTGTCATAGAAATGGTAGTGGATGAATGCTGATGTATGCATGGGGTGTGGGGGTGCATTGGGTTTTACCTATGACCTCTGAATTTCACACGCTTTCTTCAGTCCTGACAAAGAACAAGCTCCTGTAGTAAGTATATCTCTAATAAAGCATCACTGCCAAAAGTGTTGTGGAAAGTGTTTTAACTGGGGATCTGACATGAAGCAGCCAACAATTCATGTCAGTTGTAACATATAGATAAGCCCCTGGATTCCTTTGCTTATTGAACAAGTGTGAGTACACAAACAGCATTTTCTTGAAACCAAGATACATGGAATTAAAGCAACATCTAGAAAGATCCTCAGTTATTTGTAACCTGTCCAAAGTTGCATAATTTTGATTTGAAGTATTTTAATATATAAAAAGAAATAAAAGCATGCTCAGTAACACAAGACTCTTTGGAGGCAACTACCTTTCCATGCTCACGTATGGGAGGGCAAGGGTGTAGACTTTCCAATTTCCCGGGGGGGGCTGGGGCTGGGCCAGAGGCATTGCTGTGCTAGGAGCAAGGGTGGCTCCCGGGGGAGGCTGAGCACCTTCTTGAAAATTTCGGCGGGGGCTGAAGCCCCGCCGCCCCCACGAAGATTACGCCTATGTGGGAGGGGATAGAAAGTGTGAGATTAAGCAGATGTCCATGGTTCCAATCTATCTGTAGATCTGCTCTCTCTCACCCTATAATAAGCAATAGAGCATACAGGTCATTGGAAGGAGTGATTTTCCTCTTCGGATAATAAAATCTGACAGCACACAAGCCTACATATCGAAGTAAGAGAGACTCTTTATAATTACATGTAGATGTTATCTATTGAGAAATAGATTATTGTACTTGAGTGTCATTAGTGTTGCAAGGGGCAGGGGTACCAGCATTTGCTCTGTCTCTGCCCATTGTTTGCTAACATGCCCTCTGCTCAAACAGCCCCACTGATGGTTGCATATAACAAGGGCTTTGGGGGGGGGGGAGAGAAGTTCCGGAACTCTCAAGAGGGAAATGAAGCTTTCAATCTGTATACTGAAAACCCACGAACTTTTAAACATATTAAAAATAATTTTGTCAAAGAGGCTCCAGAACTCTGTTCCAGTGTGTTCCCCCAGAAAAAAGCCCTGCAATGTAATTGTAAGTCTGAATGTTAGACTCTCTGAGATCAATTGTACTGCCTCTCAATTAAGAGTACAACCCTATACATAATGAAAGTCAGTTGTAATGAAATATGGACAGGATCAGGTGGATTCTCTCACCAAAAGCAATGAATCCAATTGAGTCCAATACACTTCTGAAGGATTATGTCAAATACACAACCATTTATGGAAATAACAGTCACTAGCAGTGTTCCCTCTAAGCTGAGTTAGTGTGAGCTAGCTCAGTTTTTTAGCCTCTGGCTCACACATTTTTGTCTTAGCTCAGGAAGGAGGGCTCCAGAGCAAACTAATTTATCCAGTAGCCAAATTGCTTGCTCACAACTTTAATGCCAGCAGCTCACAAAGTAGAATTTTTGCACACAAGACTCCACAGTTTAGAGGGAGTATTGCTCACTAGATGCATGACAGCTGATGGCACACTAAATAGACAATTTCATGGATTCTAGGTAATTTCAGCCTTGACCTGGATGGCCCAGACTAGCCTGATCTCACCAAATCTTGGATCCTAAGCAGAGTCAACCCTGGTTAGTACTTGGATGGGGGACCACCGAGGTGGTTCAGGTTGCTATGCTGGCAAAGGCAAACCACGTCTGTTTGTCTCTTGCCTTGAAAACTCTACAGCATAAGTCGGCTGTGACTTGATGGCCAGGTAATTTTAATGGTTATCAGTTGTGAAAGCAAAATACAAACTCCATTGCCTCTGAATATCAGGTACTACAAATCAGCAGCAGGAAAGCCTTTTCTTTCTGAGCCCTTCTTGTAAGCCTACCAGGGCCAAACCCATTTGTTTGGCCACCAGTGTGGGAAACAGGATACTGCACTAGACAGATCTTTGGCCTGATTTGTCTGCTGTATGTTTTTTGGAAGTTTCTCCATGTAACTATGAGCTCCATTCACCCTTTGGTACAAGATGTAACAGCAGTCCCACTGTTATTTATATTACCACTCACCCTGGGACAAAAAAGAAACAAGTTGAGAAGGCTTGATGATCTTTCACTGCTGACCCTTGAAAAATGATAGTGTGATGGAATAGATTTTTCTATAAACAGACAGCAATACCGCTATGCTGAGAAACTCTAGGAACCAAAGACAATGGGGGGAAAGGAGATCCTTGGATATATGCTGTTGTTTAATGTATATAACTGTTGATTGTTTACCTGTCTCGAAGTTTTGAGGTACCTCATTTGCATCGGTGTTTTTATAAAGGGATGAGACTTGATATTCTGGCAACTGCTGGAAATATGAGTTATTTGAGATATTTTTCCATGTGTCAATGCATTCTTCACACCATGGTTCTGGACACTTGCGACACCCCAGGGTGATTTTCTTTTGCTCCTGCCAGGCTTTAAAGCATCGGTGTCTCATTGTTTCGCAGTTACATGTGGATTCCTTCACTCTGCATGTCTTATGAAAACATTTGTGCAGCAAGGAGCAGGCATTATCTTTCTGACAGAGGTCCTTTGCCATAAGGCAGTCCTTTTCAAAGAGGCCTGGGTGTGCAGCCTCTTTCGGTTTTGTCGGCTGCAGGAGTCTAATCTGAACATCCAAGGCTGATGAAGGCTCAAGCTGCCCTATGGAAAAAAAAATGTTGACCACATGAGAAGTAGGAGGGAAGGTATAGGGAGAACATGTTTAGAATTCTTACTTTGAAATGGGCCCTTTGAAAAAAGGGGGGCTGAGTTTTGGGCATGCACCTGTCCAGTGTGCTAGTGGAAACCCTGAGGGCCTCAGGCCTCAGGCATGCACCTGTCCAGTGTGCTAGTGGAAACCCTGAGGGCCTCAGGTTAGGTGCTACATGACATCCAGATATGTGTCCCCCCCCCCCAGTTTTCCATAAGGCAACACATTTTCTCTATTGACTTGTGTAAGCAAGTGTACAAAAGAATAAGCAGAACAAGTAATCAGACATTCAGTAAAGAGACATTGTTTTACTGAAGACCACATTTTTAAAAAAAATTCACTCTAGGTAGCAGCTCCAGCAACAATACCTTAATTTGTTTAAAATGGCAAGCAAAGATTTCTGAATAACTGTGAGGATCTCTGGTTTATAGCCTTTATGTCATGTATGGATATTCCTGCAAAGGTCAAGCTACAGCAAATAAACTAATATCAAAATAAATATTTATTGTATGGTGTACACAATAGTAAAATTTAAAAAAATAGGGCCTGGATATCAGCTGCATTAAGAGTCAGAACAAGCTTTACACAAACCGAAACAATTTCCCACTCGAAGTCGATGAACATATCAAATGACCAACATAAGAACCTTTGCATTTCAGCCTCCAGGGCCTTCCTTAGTGGTCAATAATACTTACTTTTTAAAGAACACACATCCAGAAAACACTATATATCAATGCTGACCAGGTATTATTATTTCATATATTGTGTGGTATGATGTAAACTTATAAAGCAGGCCATGGATCTCTTCACATGGTAGCTACACTCACACATAAATCTTCATTGATATAATAATCTGGTAAAAAGTTTCCAGTACTTCTGGATGTGTGTGTCATCAGCAGCAGTTGAAGTCAAATGGCAATGCTTTATAAGTATGTTTTTAATTTTACTATTGTGTATACCATATACTAAATATTTATTTTGATATTATTTTATCTGCTTTACCCTGACCCTTGAAGCAATATTGGTATATTTCGGACTGAGTTTGTTTCCCCCGTTTCCTTCATTTTCCTATGTCATGTATTCCGAGACAGATTCCATCACTTACACAAATGACATTAGGATTTCGTCGTAGTAGGATGTGGAAAGGAATTAATAGGAAATGAAACCAGTAGAAATGAAAAACAAATTGACACACTAAACTATTGACAAAGAAACTAAAAGTGACCACATGAGTAACACAGATTCAGATGGGTAGCCACTAGCCATGTTGGTCTGAAGTGGCAGAACAAAGTTTGAGTACAGTAACACCTTTAAGACCAACAAAGTTTAATTCAGGGTATAAACTTATGTGTGCATGCACACTTCTTCAGATACATTGAAATGGAAATAATTAGTCCATACATATTGGTAGAGGGTTAGTAACACAATTAACAAAACCAAATCAAGTTTTTTAAAAACTGAAAACAAAAGTGATACATTATAACTACTCTCGGGCAGAGTATTTGTTCATGTGACTAACTTGTACATTTATAAACTAACCAAGTGCTAGGATTTTTTTTGGATGTCATTATTTCTCCTTTAATTAGCTGTCTGTCTGTCTGTCTATCTATCTGTCTATCTGTCTATCTGTCTATCTATCTATCTATCTATCTATCTATCTATCTATCTATCATCTATTGTGCAAAAGTAAGAGCCGTTGGTTCCCAGCAGAAGCTGAGAGCAGCTGGAGCATCCCAAGGTCAAGGAAAAGATAATATGCAGACAGTGAAACTCAGAGGCAGGCAGAGTAAGGTGGTTTCCCCCTCCACACATTCCCAGAGCATGGCAGAGCTACCTGACATCTATCTATCTATCTATCTATCTATCTATCTATCTATCTATCTATCTATCATCTATCTATCTATCCCTGAGACTCAAGGTTGCCTTCTTATGAGGGCCCTGGAGTCTCTATTAGAGATTGATCAGTATAAACTGATAATCCTGTTTCATTCATGAACTTCTTAAGCCCATTAGTTTTGGGAGGGGAGGAACACATATTCAATGTCACAGTTACAGTTCAGAAACTTGTACCATGGATAGAAATCACAAGTTACCTTGATTGCTGAAACATGTTTTGCCAAGCAGCATTTGGATATCACAGCCATCTATTGTGCAATTGCAGTCTTTAAATTCTGGTAATTCAGTAACCAAGAACTTGATGAACATATTACAGGTAACTGATTTTTTCACTGCACAGCTGTTACCTGGATTTGATAGTTAAAATAAAACCATAATAATTGTTAATATGAACATATGAAGCTACCTTACACCATGTCAATCCACTGAGCTCAGTATTGCCTATATGACAGGCAGCAGTTTTCTAGGATCTTCACTCTGTTACCTGGTCGTATAACTGGAGATGCTGGGGACTGACTCTCGGACCTTCTGCATGCAAAATCTGTGTCCGGCTGGGGAAGGGAAGGGGAGGCTTCCCCTTCTGAGCTCCTGCAGCTCTTTTTCTACAAAATGACCCATGGGTTTGCTATATTTATTTATTCTGTATTATCACTGCATTATTGTCTACTAAAGTAATACCATTTTTTTGCATTGTAACTAGTGATATAATTATATTTCTCTGCATTGAATCTGCATTCTAAATCATGTCTAATACTCTGTATTTTAAAAGATTTCTCTAATCCTTGTCCTAGTACACTGCTTATGAGATGGCTTGTCCCATTGATCACATCAGCTTACACTGTGCAATCTACCTTGAATCTTAGTGAGAAAGGCAGACTGTATAGTAAAAATATAGTAAATAAACTTTAAAAACCCTCCATCTCTGCTCATGTCCATCACTATGTAAATGTAAATGTTTCCCTTGCTCGAAAGCCAGTCGAATCCGACTCTAGGGTTGCGGTGCTCATCTCCGTTTCAAAGCCGAAGAGCCAGCGCTGTCCGAAGACGTTTCCGTGGTCATGTGGCCGGCATGACTAAACACCGAGGCGCACGGAACGCTGTTACCTTCCCACCGAAGTGGTACCTCTTTATCTACTTGCAATTTCTTGATTTCGAACTGCTAGGTTGGCAGGAGATCCATCACTATATCAACTGGCAAAAGAAACCCACAACTTAATTACTGACTGAATATAGAAGTTGTCTATCTTGAATCTATTGCCCTTCAGCTTCATTGGATACTCCCAAGTTCTAATATTAAGGGAGATAGAGCCATTCTCTCTATCCAGTCACTACACCGGATGTATAATTTGGTAAATATCTATCATGTCCTGCCTTAGCTGCTTTTTTCCCTAAGCTTTACTCTTGGGATCAGTAATAACATTGATCCTAAACCTTTACAACCTTTGCATGTTAAAAGTATTCAGAGAACAGTGCTGATAACCCTGCTTATCGACAAGGTTTTATATCAACAAGGTTTGATGGAAGGGAAAGCTCAAAAAGTGGTGGGTCTTCTATGAAAACTGATCATGGGAACTGGCCCTGAGAACATTTACAATATTGAGTATATGAACTATAGGTTCACATGGGATATTTGCTACTTTGGAAGTATAAGTATACAAGATTTTTCTCTGAATGGTTCAGAATCAGATACTCGCTTTGTCTTTCTGTCTTTCTGCCCTTCTGCCTTGGCCAGGAGGGCATGGTAGAAATTTAATCAATCAATCTTATGTAACAGACAGAGGGTGGTGGGTAGGAGAAACAGCTTCAGAGATTCAGAATTCAATAATGAATTAAGACACAAAGCACACAAGGCTTTAACATTCTCTGTTCATGGTTAGGACATGCACTAAATGGAATATGCTTCTTTTATGAACTTTGTGAGGCTTATTCATAGTGTTGTTCCAGCTACTTGGCTAAAATGCCAGGAATTCATTTATGCCAGGGTAGTATTTTTATATGTGTAATTGTCTTTTTTATTGTTGGGCAGAGGTACATTTAAAACAGACTCACTCAGCCAGAAGGTATGCAATGTTCTTTCTGTTCTATGTATACTAAATGTTTGTGGATTTACCATGGATCTGTAGTAACTGCAAAGGAGTTACTGAGACACCCCTTCTCCACTCCACACCCTGCACAACCTCTCTCTCTCAGCTTCAGGGTTACAAGTAGGTCAGGTCATCACATGTCACTACCTTTCTTGTCTTCTTTATAATCTCTAATCTCTAGAGAGCCATGAGCATTTCACCACTCAGGTCTTCTCACTCACAGAGACATCAGCTGACAGGCTGGCCCAGCCCCATTTAATAATAGGCCTTCGCTCAAACACTTCACTGAGTTATTAGGGTTTGGACTCATATATTGTTCCAGTCACATGCTGCCACCATTTATTCATATCTTCAAACATATATAGACTGAGACTACCTAATTGGAACCTTTATTATAAATCAGCTGCATTGACGTGGATTAAAGATTGGGTCACATTGGAAGATAAGAGAACACTGAAATTGGAAGGCCATGACCTTCAATTAGGGTGGCACGCATTCTTATGGTATGGAAAAGCAAGTGTTGATAAATATTTCAAGCAGCACTGGATATGGGCATCTTTAATGAAAGTATGGGAAAACATACATAAGCGCTTTTATATAAAAATCTCAAAATTGACTGTTCCACTAGAAGCCATCACACTCCCAAATGCATAATAGGAAGAATTACCAAGAAGGTATTTGGATATATTGGACTCCGAAGAGCGGTTGAAACCATTAGAAGACCAACGCTTGCCAGATGTGTCCATGTGATCGCGCCCGTTAAATCCGCCTGGCATTCATCCCTCTTGCGTGGCTAATTGTGCGTGTGATCGGAGCCCTAATGACTTTTAAATGACTCCAAAAGAGCTTAACCAAGAGTATGTTTTAAAATCATATCTTAAGCTCAAGACAAAGTGTCTTCTCCAGGAACTGCTATTTTATTGCCTCTGTCTATGCCGGCACCTCCCACATGTAGCAAGGTCTGTAACAGCAAGTTAATTAAGATACTTTTCTTTTTTCCTGGTGCAAAGAAAACAGTTGTAATCTTTTCTGCTGGGAGAACTGCCTGGCGAATAAGAAAAGGAAACGGGAAAGAGAGTTGTTGAGCCTTTTTATTGGCGGCTGTAAAAGGGCTCGAGATGGAGAGGATTTTCCCTCCCACCAGCCAGCAAGCAGATGAAAATTGATGACTACATGGGTTCAGATGTTTCCCCTCATGCTTGTACCATTCCTACTTCAAACTGCTTTGCACCTCTGGCTAATCTTTTGCCTGACACCAATGTAGTAAAGACATGGGGAGAGGCACTTCTAGTCCAAGGAGACAACAAAGGCAACACAGTTGTTAAACACGCCAACACCAGTAATGGTACTATCAACTCAGGGGCTCTTATCCAGTTATCTGTTCAGTTAACTGCTAAAACAGTGGATGCTATTTTTTAAAGAATTAAGCTAACTGAAGCTAAAATTAATCAACTCACCAAGATGGTCTCAGTGTTCTGGCGAGAGATCAGATTATGACAGCCTCCAAGAAAAGTTTGAACTGTGACAGCGAAGAGTGCCTGGCAAGCGCTTATATAAGTCAACAGTTGCGAGGAGGACCCAGTAGAGAGTATGGGAGCGGATATAAAAGCGAAAATGAAATTAATACCATTCTCAAAGCTGGGGACCTCCAGTAATGGCATGAAAGGAAGAGGATTTATAGTGCATGAACTGAGAGTGTTAACAGCAACCCGAAGGAGGATCTAACAAGCCGGAAGGAGAAGACAACAGAGGAAGCTCCTCCACATCAGCGATAGTAAAAGTACCCAGCACGCAAAGAAGCGGTTCTGAATGTGCCCAGAAGAGATTACCCTTTTTATTAACAGAATCTCAAAGGAACATTACTAACATACTAACAGAGAATACATGTAACAGGACTAAGAAAAGAAGTTTGGCAACACACAGAAGAAGCCCAAGAAGATTAATTGGACATTACTAACAGTTTAATTTACCAGTTTATATATCACTCAGCTTTCTCTTTCTCCCACTGTCTACCCTTCCCATTTTTTCTTTTAAGCGAAATACCTCCCCTTTTTAGGGGAGTCAATAAAATCTTTATTAAAAAATAATTAAAAAAAAGAAATATTGGGTAATGGTATATGAAATCTTGCAAAACGTACTAGGGACAGTAGTACCATTTACACCAGAGACTTTGTTGTGAATATTCTACCTGATAATTCTAACAAAGATGATCGTTATTTGATTGTTTTTTTATTTGATCCATTTGGACTGCTTTGCTTTCTCAGGTCCTAGACTTCTTCTTTTCTATAACCATGGATCTACATCCCCTTCCTCAAGCCTTGCTGCTTGGCCCAACTGTGTAAGGTCAGACCAGTTTGGCCAGTGGCAACCCAAAACACATCTGCTTGTCCAGGAAGTTCAACTAAATACCACTAGAGGTTTTGTCACCACTGCTACATTATTTAATGCATTACAATATAGGTTCATGTTCAGGCTATAATTAATTAATTAATTAATAGAACTTTATTGACATATCATTAATCATAAGGTATATAAAACATTGTATCATAAAATTAAAATCTAAGATTCCATACAAATTTAGTATGATCAAAATAGTATTATCTAAAATTTTGTACCTTAAGAACTTCGGTAAGAAACTTGGCAACATCATTAGTGATCTCAGGGATCGAATCATTCAAGAGAAGTTGACATTTTAACTTGTTACTCAAGTAACTTTTAGGATGAAGCCAAGTTAGAAAGAATTTTCTGCGAGGTAGCTCATACGGGGGGCATTCAACAGTTATATGGTCAATCGTGTCCAGGGAGTTGATCACAGGGGCACAGTCATTCCTGTCTTGGGATTTAATGATATCTGCCATAGAGTATTCTAGAAAGAAATTCGTTAACCTTGGCCAGAATAAAAGCTCTGCGATGAAGAGGGATGTCGAGATAGTAAAAATATTGGGGCATCTTGCCTAAATGGTTAGAGAGGCTGAGCATGGCAGGTGAACAGATATGAGGTTGGGTAGGGTGTAACTTTTGCAGATCAATATCAAAGAGTCGTTGTTTGATTAGTTTAAAAATATGAGGCTCATTGGTTAGGGTTAGGTCTTCAAGAGAAACACCAAGTTGACTTAATTTAGATATAATTATGGAATCCCAGGAGGAATTATGCAGTTCTTTTTGCAAAAAGGATAAAAGGGAGCCCAGCTCAGCTCTGAAGTAGATCCTGAGCCAGTAGCGTGTCATTAAGATCCAGGCCTTGGTCTCAATAAAATTTTGGCCAACTTCAGAGCAGATTGTAAAGTAAGGCACGCACTTGGGGACACCCATTATTTGTCTAAGAAAGATTGCTTGGATATTCTCCACATCACGGTTAAGGGCAGTGAACCAAATAGGGATTCCAAATAGAACCTGAGATAGAATCTTAGAGTTAAATACTCTGATTGCAGCAAGGACATACTGATTTCCATTGGTAAAGAAGAAGGATCTAAGTTGGTTTAGGGAGATCCTCGCTAGTTTTATAGTCCTACTTCTATGAGTTGCCCAACTGAGATTATAGTTGTAGGTTACACCAAGATATTTATAACTTTTAACTTGTTGAATTCTGACATTTCCAATGTGCCAATTATAGGGAATCAGTTTTTTAAAAAAATACTACATTTGTCTTGGTATAGTTGATTTTAAGTAAATTTGAGTGGCAATAGTTGTTAAAGGCTTCTAGATATCTTTGAAGTCCAGTTTTAGTGAAAGATAAAATATCAGTATCATCTGTGTATAAAAGGATGGGTACTGGTTTGCCTCCTAGTTTGGGTGGATGACAATTCACAAGCTCAAATGAACGTGCCAAATCAGAAAGAAATAGGGTAAAAAGAAGGGAGGCAAGGACACATCCTTGTTTAACACCTTTCTTAGATGGAATTTTATTGGTCAGCCTACCATTTGGAGAGTACTTGACTTGTTTTGGCTGTGTGTAATTTTTTTAGAAGGAATAGGAGGCGTTAAGTCAATTCCTAGTTTGAGCAGTTTATCCCATAGTTTTTTTTCTTGAGATAGAATCGAAGGCACTTTTTAAGTTGATGAAGGCTACAAAGAGTTTTTTATTACCTAGTTTCATACATTTTTCGGCTAGGCTAGAAAGAATCAGACAATGATCTAGGGTTGATTTTTTTTTTGGAGAAGCCAATTTGTTCTGGTCCTATGATGACTATAATTTATGATGTTTTAGTTTGGGAAGATCTGTTTTCTTGGTCACATAAGTTGGTGCTATTTTTCCCCTGTAAACTCCTCTTCCATCTCAATGGACTCTGCTGCTCACATGTCAATCCCCTCTTTATCCCACCCTTCCTCCAGTCTCCCTTCCCTTATATTGATATCATCACAACAACTGCAATCTCACCCAGTCTGATGAAGGGAGCTTCGACTCTTGGAAGCTTATCCCCTGAAATTCTTGTTGGTCTCTAATCTCTGTCAGGTAGCCCTATCATGGATCTGGGATATGGAGGGGGCTTCCTCCTCCTCATTCCCAGCTCCACCTTGTCCAGCTACTGTATGCTATCTCAGGCTTGACCTTGTAGTCTCCAGCTGTAATTACGAGGCTGGGAATGCAACGGCTTTTGCTAGCTTGCTCACTTTGCTGCACGCGGCAACTGTAACCATTGGCTTCTGCTCATTGGGGGGGGGCTGTTTGATTTCACTATAAGTCAGAGACCCTTATACTGAAAGTTATTCCTGACACAAGCTGTATACGTGATCATTAGTACTGAATCCATCAATAAACACTTATCTTCTTATGAAGCCTTGTGTGGTGTGACCTGACTACCGACCCTGACAATCTGCTACTGAGCTTAAATCTGTCTCAGTATCACTGAGTAAGCATCATGCAAAATGTAGATCTGAACATGGGTCTCCTCAATCCACACTGGTCTTCATGCCATTGGTCCATCTACTCCAGCATGGTCTGCTCTGATGCAGGTGAGCTCTAGAGACACAGACAGAGAAAGATCCTTTCCAACATCTGAGGTTCTCTTAGACCTCCTAGGTTTAAACCTTTATCTTTTGGCACACAAAGCATGGTCTCACTGCCATCAGTCCATCAGTGTCATCATTGTCTACTCAGACTGGCAGGGGTTCTCCAGGGTTTTATGTAGAGGATTTTGCCCATGCTGTGCTTTGTTTCTGAGCCATTGGGGTCTGGCTAGGGGGGTTCTCAAGGGTTCCCAGCCCCCCTAAATTTCTGGAGAGCTCCTTCCTAAATCCCACATGGCTCCACCTCCATAAATAGTGACAATGGCCTGTGATGTCACTGACTCTTCCCTATGATGTCACTGGGCCTCAGTTCTTTTAAGGACCTAGCACAGCAATGCCTCTGGCCCAGCCCCAGCCCTCCCCCAGGAATTTGGAAACTCTACGTCCTTGTAAAAGGTATCTCCACAGAATCAAAGGCATTAGTAAAATCCAATGCTAAAATTACTGACTCAATCTTCTTTTGGCGACCAAATAGAATCATATTAAGAGTTCTTCTCACATTGTCAGGCAGCTGCCTTTTAGGAATAAACCCAGTTTGATCTTCTTTGATATATATTGCAATGGAAGATTTAAGTCTGTTGGCTAAGACAGATGTAAAATTTTTCACGTCATGGTTAAGTAACGCAGTAGGCCAATATGAGGAAGGATCTGTAGAGTCCTTATTATCCTTCAGTAAGACTACAATGTTAGAATCTGTCCAGGAAGATGGAATATTTCCTGTATCCAACACATTATTACAGGTGAAGAGTAGATGTTCTGCTAAAGTAGCTTGAAATGCCTTATAAAATTCCGAGGAAATACTGTCTGGTCCAGTTGACTTATTCGACTTTAAAGATTTAATGGTGTCTAGAAGTTCTTGTAATGAAAGTAGCATGTGGTTCCGATAATTGCTGAAAGAAATGGGTGGATGTTAAGAACTAATTAATATCTGACATTTTAGGATTATCAGTAGAGATTATTAAAGAAATCTGCAAAGGAGTTGGCGATATCTTTAGACAAAAAATATGAAGAACCATCGGGACCTATCAAAGAGCCAATGAAAGAAGTTTGTCTCCTATTATTAACCCTCCATTTAAGCATCTGAATATTTTTGAAAACTTGATCCATAGTCGTCGCTTGAGGAAAAGAAGATTTTTCTGAATTTGATTAACACCAATTGCTTCAAGAGCTTTGCGTTCTGCCAATAGTTTTTGAAATACTTTCTTCCCTCCTGTTCTTTTGCATTCTGCTTCTAGATCCCCAATTTGGGTTAGCAATTAATTTCTAATGCCTTCTTTTTCTTTCCTTAGGTGTGAAGTGATTGCGATTATGGAGCCATGCATTACTGCCTTCATTGAATCCCATAGAACCGTGGTAGAGACATCTAATGAAGAATTTTCTCTTTAAAAGTTGCAAATATCTTTCTCTAATGAAGCTCTTACTGTTTCTTTTAATAAAATGTTTCTATCCATTGTCCAGCATCTGTCTTTGTTTGACTTAGTATCCATATTCACACTACATTCCAGCCAAGCATGATCCATTAAGTACCGAGAATAAATACTGGCAGATGATACACATGAGAGAAGAGATTGTGAGATCAATATATAATCAATTCTCGTGAAGACATTGTGTCTGGCTTAAAAATAAGTGTAGTCCCTAACCGTGGGATTGAGTATCCTCCAAATATCACAAAGCTGGTATTTGCTAAAGAGTTTAGAGAGTTTTGTGGACACTAGTTGCTTATGAGACTTGTGTGAGTTATACCAAGACCTGTCTAAATTACTATTAGAGATAAAAATTCAGGTCAGCCCCAACAATGAGATCTCCTGCTAATAATTTTTTGAGTAAGGTAAAATTACTGTCCAAAAAATTAATTTGACCATGATTTGGTGCATACATGCTAGCAAGTGTTGTTTGTTTCCCATCCAGTAACCCTTTAATGAAAATAAAATGACCTTGTAGGTCTACTCATTTGGCTTGTAGCACAAAATTAATATTTTTAGCTATAAGTATGGCAACCCCTCTACTTTTGGAGTTCCCTGGAGCTTGGAATTGCAAAGGATATAGTGAGGTTCTCAGAACAGCATTAGTATCATCTCTAGAGTGAGTTTCTTGGACAAAGATGATCCCTGGTCGAATCTTCTTTACATGTTGTAAAACCTTTTTCTATTTAATGGGATTATTCAGGCCCCTAATATTAACAGAATTTATTTCCAAATCAGTCACCATTGTTTTGAGAGCAAGCACCAAGTGGTAGCAAAAAGTTTTGTCAACAGCACCACTTAACAGCAATAATATAGATTTACTGTAAACTAATCTACCAGGAAGCTCAAACAATAAGTATATGATGTCTGTGTAGAGTAATGGAAAATGAAATACGTTAGAGCTCTAGAATCTAAGGATTATCAAGGTTATGCAATTAATTTTAATACTAGAAGATAAAAGCGATATGCTCAGCAATTTATGATTAATAGAACTCCAAAGTCAATAGAATAAATCAAATATTAAGTTAATTGCAGCAAAGTAAAATTTCTATCCCTGTCCCCCACCCTTAAAAGATGGAATTATTACAATCAAAAGATACAGTTAATTATTGAATTAATTAATTATAGTAATAAAAATATTCCCCCCTTCCCCAACTAATAAAAATACTGGGTCCCCTTTTATTAAAAATTGCTTTAAAAAAAGAATTAATAACCCCTATTTAACAAAAGCAATTTCCAAAAAGCATTTTACAAAAACTACAAAAAGATCAGAACAGATATAACTTAAACTAAAACACACTCGCCTGGAAAAGGAAGCCGCCTGTCCTTGTTCGCTACAATAGCAAAACCTACAGGAAGGTGTCCAGGTAACAATGAAACCAAAAAGAGTCTAGACTAGAGAATCTCGACACCCCCCCCCCCGAAAGATCGCATTTACCTAAATAAGAAAAATATTAAGAACAACCTGTCATATAACCTGCACATCAGTTTAAAAACTTGGAGAAATATTGAATAACTAGACACTATAAAATAGTGGAGTGAGTTAATCTGTGATGTCCTCTGCTTCAGAGTCTCCAGGGTTGTGCACAGAGTTTTTAGTATCCTCCCCAGGGGATTCTGGAAATTGTAGTTTTCTCTTCTGCGAACGCCGCAGGTCAGAGTCATTGGAGATACGAAGAGTATATAATAAATCAAGCCCAGAATCTTTATCTCCAGCAAGGTATGTGGTGCCGTTAAATGAAACAGTCTACCATTAGGAAGCCATTTGTATTTGATACTGGCCTCCCTAAGTCTTGCCATGATCTCTTTTAAAGAGTGCCTAATGTGAAGCGCTTCTTGAGGGACATCGGGAAAGATGAAAACTTGTGAGTCTTTAAATAATAAATGTCCCCTAAGCCTTGCCATGTCTTGAATTTTTTTTCTTCACACTCCAATTCATGAACTGCACCAAAATATCTCTTGAGCCCTCAGGTCTCAGTTTTTTAAGTGGGCCGAGCCAAAAAGCTTTTAAAATGACGGGTGTCATGTCAGTGTTTGACATTAAGGGGGGATTCAGCCAATTAGCAATGATCAAAACAAGGTCCAATGCCTCCTCCGCCCCTTCAGGGATCCCCTGAAATTTCAAATTTAAAGCCTTCACCTGTGTCTCCAGTGAGAGAAGCTGATCTTTGGATTGCTCCTCAGAGATATATAATGCTTTCATATCATCTCGTAGAGCAGTCCCTATTTTCCCTGCCTTCCCATTCACCAAGCAGCCTATCATGTGTCCCAAAGCTCTTCTCTGAAGTTTTGGAGAACCTTGCAAGCAAAACTGCACCACAAGGGGCTGCGGTTGGGAATTAGGCAAAACTGCCTCTTTCTCCCTATTTGCAATTAATGACAGCAGAAAGTGATTTTACTTGATTCCGTATTGTTACTGGAGCTCCTTATCCTGTGGTTCATTTTCATCTTAGGCTCTCCTGTTCCTCAGAAAGGAGTTTTGAGACAAACAGCAGACTACTAGAGGAAGGTAGGGAATGAATGGCTCCACCAGTGTCTTCCATGAGATCTTCTGGTGGCTCCAGCTCACAGTCCCTATGTTAATTAATCAATGCCCCAGTACTTTATGGAAGATGTCTTTGCCAAAGACTAAACAGATGCTTCTGTAAAATACATGGGAACAGAACCACAGGGTCTAATTCTAATTCTAATGGCACTTATTTTTTTGTTTGTTTTTTATTTGCCTTGTTTTAATTTATAACAAGGAAAGTATATGTTATGGTCTTATGATGGGTTGCAGCCAATGACTACTTCCTGCTGTCTTCCTCTGACAGAGAAAGTTTTCCTCCAACAGTTTCCCTTCTTTAGAGGAAGACTTTGACCATGGGAAGAAAACTTAGTGGAAGGGAGTCATTGGCTCCACATGATCTGAAAGGACTCTTTGGATCCAGCCTATTATCATGAGACTTTTTCTTTCAGTACATTACAAATAAAGACCAGTGCTTCTACAAAACAGTGTTGGACTGAGCAGCTTTCCTGTAACTGTACATAATACATTAGTTTCATCATTACAGCCAATTCCCATACTCTAAAGCATTATCTGATGGAAAAGAGATTTCTCCCCCACTAAAAAGATATAACTTTTACTAAAGCCAATATATTCGTCTTGAGCTGAAATGTACTTCTCCTGCAATGGCCTCCAAATATCCTAGCCAAACATATAGGGACTAAACAGAATATTTTTACTAATCATTTGTCAATATTTTTCAGACAAATTACCCAAATAATTTACATTTGACTGAGTTTCAAACAAAATGTAGATCATCTCCTCTAGGGACTCCACAGTTCTAACAATGGAGGTTTCTGAAATATTTCCCTTTGGAGTAATGCTAATAGCATTTTGGATTTCACTGGGATTTAGGATTAAGAGTATTTACAATCAAGTAGTGCATGAAGGAGGAGGAAATCTAGAGAGACTAAAAGAAAAGAGATTATTAGTACTATGTAGGAATTAAAAAACCCACATAAGTATTGAATAACAGCCCCTTAAAGTTAATGGCCCATTATGCATGCTCACCTTACTGCAGATTTTCAGAGGAGTAAGCCTTTAATCTTAACCTTGGATTCTGTACCCACCGTATGCACCATTCCTTTTCCTCCTGTGTATTTATTCTGCAGCTACAGTTTAAAAAAAAACTTTTCTAAATTGGGGTGGAACATCACTTGCGATGTGCGGGGGGTGGTGTCCAAAGTTTTTTTAAAAAAATTATGCAATTGCCTTATTGCAGCTGCACAATAGCATCCAGCAAGCACCTTCTGTTTAAATCCTCATGGTTCAGGGTTTGCACATGCATTTTAGCATTAGTTCTTTGAGTGAAAGAGAACAGAAAGGAACACAGACAAAGGGGGGAAACCACTGCTGAAACCAATCAGATTTTTTTCTGAAACTGACAAGCAGCTGGAGACAGGGGGCGGCACAGTGGCAAAGGTCAGCTCTGGGATGAGCTCCTGCAAAGTGGCCATATCGCTGGGTCTATGGCAGAGTCCTGAGGGATCCTGGGCTCCATTGGGTCTCTTCGAAGGGCCCTCCACTTGCGACGGCAAGTGGGAAAGGGTCCGGGATTGCCCTAGAAAGCAAGACTCAAGCAAATGCACTCATGGCAGCCATGAGTGCAAAGCTGTGAACACCCAGACAGAGGGGAAGAAGAAAGAACCTCATCCACTATACCGATGATGAACATCACAGTGGATACAGCCAAGCAACAATATTAAGGACTCTGTCGATTTTCCAAGCAAGCCCCTTTAAATTTTAAAAGGACAAGGAAAGGAGGGGTCGAAAATTCCTTTCCCCCCCCTTTCTCTCTTCAGCCAGCTAGGAAAAGAGCTTAGTGAAAAACTGTCTTTAAACACTCTCCAGGGCAAAAAAGCAAAGCAAAGCTGTTGTCTGAGTTACTTTCTGGAATACAGACTTTAAAGGAAATCTATTTGTTTGATTTTAAACAGCATCGAAGCAGGAATACATTTGTATTTTTTGGACGATAACCAAATTATATGGAATTATACGAAGACTCTTTAAAAGACTACTACATCTCATTAAAAGGATTATATTTTTCCCTTTTAAAAGAAAGAAAGAATGAATTAGACTTTATTTTGAACTCGCTTTCCTCCTTCCACTTTCTTACAACATATTTTGCTTTATTTGTTGAAACTATAAGGTACGCTGTGCTCAGACTGTATTGTACTGTAAGGTCGCGATCACATGCACAATTAGCTACGCCATAGGCATGAATGCCGGGCAGATTAAAAGGGTGCGATCAGACGCAAATGTCTGGGAAGCACCCCACATCCATTGGCAACCCATTTTGCTCCACCGCAGAAGCGGAGTAAAAAGACACTGGGGAAGGTCCGGTAGCAAACGGGTTTGCTATGGGCCAGGAATAGACTTTCCCCTGTGTGATTGCACCAGTGCGCTCTCATGGCATCAGGATAGTCTGATCGGGCCATTCCGATTCCATGCTCTTGTTTTTCCCCCGTTTCGGTATGCACATCATCACACACTGCATAGGGAGCACTCAGTGCGGAGATGTGAATCATCGATCCCCCGTTGAAGTGCACCAGAAACATGTGGCAAAAAAGCCCCGATTCACCCACAGTTGTGTCTGATCACGCAGCTCCCAGGAACTGTGTGATCGCACAACGGGGGTCAAATTCCTACAGACCAAATAGCCTCACTTCCCTCCATGTTATCTCGCACGTGTGACCGCAACCTAAGGTAAACAATTGATAAGATCCATGACTTACTGTTGTAAACTTCTTGGTTTCCTTTTAATATGACTATAACAGCTATTGTTTTGTAAATTTTAGAGGAGGTCTGTTTTTCAGGTCTTGGAAAAAATAATATTGGTGATTCTCTGTTTTGAGATACTGTTCACTGGCACAGATAGAGTTGAAGAGGTGCCATGGGGGTCAGCAGACATTACTGTGACACAATACTTGGGAGGATCTGAAACTTATAATTTATGATGCAATTACTTCCACTGTTAAACTGATAATTAAAGAAACTGTAGATCCAATGCAAAATAAAATTGAGATATTGCCATTAGAAAATACAATTAAGATGAAGGAAATTCAAGAGCAAATTGAAGATATGGAGCAAGATCACAACCAAATTGACTTGACCCACAGATTGAATTCTGCACCTAAAAAGAGGGATAAAGTACCCATAAAAGTACATATGAGAAGTACCAAAAAAGCGATAAATGATGAAATCTCCAATGCTGTGAAAGCTGTAAAAGGGGAAGAAACAAAAGAGTTCATGGACTCTTCATCTACTTCAAGTATGGAACACAGATGCCTACCTTCAAAAGAAAGCTTTTCTACATACAAGGGGAAAAGACAAAGAACTAAGACTTTACTGGAAAAAACAGAAAAGGAAGAAGAGGATGAAATTTTATAAATGACATTGGTTAGGGAAACTCTATGATTATCCAATTGTCCAATTGATTACAACTGTTAAAAAATTGAGTCTGTATAACTAAGTAGAATCTTTGTATTGCTGAGATTAAAAAGCTTAAATCAGAAGAAATTATGATTGATATACTTAAACCTTTAAATATTTTTGACTGAAAATTATAACAAAAAGTTCAGATAATAGTTAAAATACTTGACATTATGAACATACTCATGAACATACTCATAGATATGCAAAGAGTATAGCTTGTTATAAGGTTAAAATAGGATAGATATGTATGAGGTACTTAAATAGATAAAATAATGATGTAAAAGAGTTACCCCATTATGTAAGTTTGTGTAAGTTTGTATGTGTTATGTTTGTTCATTTGTTTGGTCCTATAAAATAAAAAATTATATCATGGAGAGGAAAAAAGAAACAAAAGAGGAAAAAAGAGGAGAGGAAAAAAGAAACTGACAAGCAGCTGCGAAGCCCCATTTTCCATATACTCTGCTGTCTTATCATACACTTGTCAAAACCCAACAGACACACACAGTGAAAGGGAGGGAAAACACTCGTGCATAATAGGCCAATGTGTTTCCAGTCTCCAGAACTGAATCACTCACATGTAGCATCATCAGCTACCTTCCAGCATTATTCATATTCCATCCATATGCTTTTCTTTCAGACTTTATAGAATTCTTTTCATCATAAATAGCACTTCACAACTATTTTTATGCCCCATGCCTCCTCATATCTTTGGGTGTCACTTGTTCTTTTTGGAATTAATAGAATAAAAACTATTCTTCAACCTTTTACCAAAGGTTCTAAGATTTCTACATCTTGACCCCAATGCCAGTCCATTCCAATTGGAACTCTGAGCTTTGATTGTGCCTTGCCACTCTTTTTCTTGCCATCTCACCCACTTCACACACCAAAATCCTGGCATCTAAGTACCTTGGCTGCTTGGAAATGTACACTGATACAAACGATGAGACCAGAACATGACATTCTCCTCTGGTATTTAATAATGGACATAAATAGCTTAACTGAGGATTCTTCAGCTTTGAGTTGTCTTGAAGGGGAGCCCCACATATTGTACATTACAGTAATCCAATGTACAAATATCAGGGGTCAGCACAGCCTGGTCAGACAAGTCTACATACAGAGATACTTTAATAATGTTTGCCATTTGTTTGCCTTACATAGTGCTAAAGGGGGGCATATAAATTAAGTAAATTAATGTAAACAAGTAGGGAGAGGATTTATAAGCTAAATAGTTTTGTGGCACTGTACGTATTATTCCAAAACCAGCTTTTCTGGATCACATTTTCAACATTGCACCAAGCTGCAATTATTTTCAAATAACTAAGTGAAATGCAGTTGTGCTTTACATGATCCACCAATGACAAACTTGCCCTGCCCATCGTTGGCAGATGAACTGCTTCCAAAATTGCAAGCTTGCTAACCAGAATCACCACTGTCTTTTCTAGATTCAATTTCAGCTTGTCCCTCCCCTAGTCACTTGATCACAGCTTCATAACACCATCCAAGGATATCAGCAACAACTTCTAGAGGCTTAGATAAACTAACATAGTCCTTGTTATCTTCCACATACTAGGGACAACCAACTGGCAAAGTTATGAAGATCTCACTTAGTGGTATCATATCAGTTTTGGAGAATAGGCAAAAGAATGGATCTTGAGAAACTTCGCTATTTGGGACCCATGAAGCCAAATCAGAATTTCAAATGAAAACCCTCTGTGTCCTATTGGCCAAAGAAAATTAATCCAACAAAATGCCATCCACATAAACTCCACCAACAGAATAGTCTATAGTGTTAAATGCTGCTGATCCATGAGAATTAATTGCTATTAGAATCATAGAGTTGGAAGGGGCCATGCAGACCATCTAGTCCAACCTCCTGCCCAATGCAGGACCAGCCTAAAGCATCTCTGACAAATATTCCTCCAGCCTCTTCTTGAAAGCTGTCAGTGAAGGGGAGCTAACCACCTCCCTAGGCAGCTGATTCCACCTCTGAACCACTCTGAGCATTAAAATGTTTTTCCTAATATCCAGCCGATACCTTTCTGCATGTAATTTAAAACTGTTGCTTCAGGTCCTGTCCTCTGCTGCCAACTGGAACAGCTCCTTGCCCTCCTCCAAATGACATCCTTTCAAATATTCAGAGAAAGCAATCATGCCCCCCCTCAATCTCCTCTTCTCCAAACTAAACATTCCCAAGGCCCTTAGCCTTTCCTCGTAGGGCTCAGTCTCCAGACCCTGCCCTGATCATCCTCGTCGCTCTCTTCTGCACCCTCTTGATTTTGTCCACATCCTTTTTGAAGTGAGGCCTCCAGAACAGCACACAGTATTCAAGGTGCGGCCTGACCAAGGCAGTATACAGAGGGGCTATGACCTCCTGCGATTTTGATGCTATGGCCCTTTTAATACAACCCAAGACTGAGGTCCTGTCCATACAAGGCCTTTTGGGCTGGGAGCAGGACGGAACGGGGGCAGAGCAAACGGGCACGATCCCATGGCAACATCTGGGAATCGTTGCCTGCCCGTCCCTGTTCCATCCCAAACGGCGATACCGCGCTGTAAAAAAGAACCACCTAATTAGGTGGTTGTATCCCTTCCACTGCCACAAGCCAGACCGTGGGATCGGGTGGCGCGTCCTTGCGCTGCCGCATCCCGGCTCCCGGCCATACTGCGCATGCTCGAGCATGCGCAGTTCAGCAGCCTCCCCTCCCATCGGACTTTCCTCCCCGGCATCTGATCGTGCCGGGGAGTGATGCGCCGCGGCTGAGGGGATCCGTGGGATCCCGCCGCGGCGTCTCAAGTTCGGTGCAGCTCTGCTTAGCCGCGTTTCAGCCGTCCCGTGTGGCAACAGCCCGAATTTGCCTTTTTTGCCACTGCATCACACTGACTGCTCATATTTAGTTTACAGTCCGCCCTTACCCCAAGATCTCTTGTATCCCCCATCCAGTATTTGTGCTTGACATTTTTGTGGCCAAGAGGTAATACTGGGCATTTATCTTTGTTGAATTGCATCCTATTTGCAACTGCCCACTTCTTCAGAGTATTCAAGTCTTGTTGAATTTTAACTCTAACTTCTTGGGTGTTTGCTACTCCTCCCAATTTGGTATCATCAGCAAATTTAATGAGTAGCCCTTCTACCCCTTCATCGAGATAATTGATAAAAATACTGAAAAGTACCGGGCCCAAAACCGAGCCCTGCGGCACCCCACTGGACACCTCTCTCCAATCTGTTGAAACGCCATTGACCACCACTGTGTGGTCCTCTAACCAGTTCCCTATCCACCGAGCTGTCCTATAGTCCAGTCCTCAGTCTTCCAGTTTGCCCATCAGAATGTCATGGGAAACCTTATCAAAAGCTTTACTGAAATCCAGGTAAATCACATCAACAGAATTCCCACAATCCAGTAAGCTCATCACATGATCAAAGAAGGAAACCAGGTTGGTCTGATGAGATCTGTTGGGGACAAAACCATGCTGACTTCCCCGAATCACTAAGTGGTCCTTCAGATGCTTACAGATTGATCCCTTTAAAATCTGCTCTAATATCTTCCCAGCAACAGAAGTCAGACTGATGAGCCTGTAGTTTCCTGGGTCATCCTTCTTCCCTTTCTTAAAGATTGAGATAACATTCCCTCTTCTCCAGTCTTGTGGCTCATCCCCAGTCCTCCAGGAGGCCTTGAAGGTGATGGACAGAGGCTCTGCAAGTTCATTAGACGGTTCTTTGAGCACTCTTGGGTGCACACCATCTGGCCCAGGGGATTTGTATTCATCCAGTGCAGCCAGGTGCCTCTCCACAACCTCCTGTCAATGTCAACTGGACATTCAGGAGTCCTGTTATGTCCTACACCATCTCTAGATGGGCTCTCTTTTTTGCATTTTACGTACCTTTGTTAGGTTCTGACTCTTCTGGGAGTAAACAGAAGCAAAAAAAGTCATTAAGCCAGTCTGCTTTTTCTCTGTCCTCCACCAGAGTTTCTCCTTCTACTCCCAAAAGTGGTCCAATTGCCTCTTTTACCTTGCATTTGCTTCTCACATACCTGTAGAAGTTTTTCTTATTGTAGCAAGCCCCCCTGGCCAGACCTAACTCATACTGAGCTTTGGTTTCCCTGATGGCTGATCTGCAGTACCTAGTAACTCTCATATACTCCTCTTTAGAGGTCTTACCTTCCCTCCATTTCCTTTTTCTTCCTCAGCTTATTCTGAAGCTTTCGGTTCATCCACATCGGTTCATCCACATCAGTTTATCAGTTTCTTGGAGCCCTTACCATGTTTCTGTCTTGTTGGAATACTGAGGGCTTAAGCTTGCAAAAGCTCATGTTTGAGAAGACCCACTCTTCACTCGCTCCTTTCCCTTTCAGCACACCCACCCCACAGAATTACTCCCATCAAGTCTCTGCGTTCGTTGAAGTCGGCCCTATGAAAATCTAACCTACGAGTCTGGCTACGAACTTCCTTGACCCCCCACAGCAACTGGAATTCTAGGAGGACATGGTCACTTCCCCCTAAGGTCCCCATTGCCTTCACCCCATCTATCAATTCTTCCCTGTTGGTTAATATTAAGTCTAGTATTGTCCATCTCTAAATAGCACTTTCCCCCTAGAACAACTAAAGCTGTTTCATCCCCCAAACTAGGTTTGAAGCCAGATTGAAATGACTGAAGGGAAACAGTATTAATGGTGCTTGGCATGGTGGCCTTATCTAAACAAACAAACGAACAAAAATCCCTAAAGGATATATAATTGTCCACAACCCATTTCAGTGAAGGCTTTTCAAGAAGTGGTATAACTACATTTTTAGAGACTCCCTCTGTGAAGAAGGAGTTAATAATATTGCTAAAAACAGTGACCCGTATCCTCCCACTCCACAAGAAAGTTCGAAGCCTTCTCTAACTGAGGGAACCTTCCTTCAGCTTAAGTGGCTGTTGTGTTGGAGGAATAGCCTTTTAAGTTGGAGGAAGGAAGATTTCAGCCTCAGGTAGGATGCCACCCAATATTTTCACTTGGCAACACTTTATCAGCTGAGAGGAATGGAGACTCAGTTTACAGATGATAGCCCTCCCAATTCCCTGTCGACCTCAGTCAGGGAGATCAATCCAAAATTATTGATATATGTATGAGAAGTGGGTGTGTCTGACACCTGTCACACAGGATCCACCTTTAACTGTCTTCCAAGTTGGATCAGGTAAGAGGGATATTCACAGAAAAGAACCTTGTGAAAGTGGCACACAGTATATCAGTGAAATGGACTCAATAGGGGGGTTGGATCTAGATTCAACAGGGTGAGCTGGACAATAGTCTTCTGATGCAATGGGGGCAGATTTTAAACACCTGCTTATCCACCAGCATCTCATTGGCCTATGGTGGGCTCTCCTTGATTTGTCTTGCATTTTCCACCAATGGTGCAAGTGCAGACTCCCACCCCTTTTTAAGTCCCATCTGTGCTTCAAGCTAAATGCTGACTAGTTTCTATCCCCCTTACCATACTCCCCCCCAAAAAGTGTATGTCTGTTCACGTAAAGAAATACATAGCTTTTCACAGTTACCTGGAATGCTACAGACATTTTCAACTGATGTCCAGATACTTTCACATTTAGGGATTGTGCCACATTTCTCTCTCAAGTGTTGACACCTGGATGTCTGGAAAGTAGATGCTGTCATGGAATATAGCACCAACACTACAAAAAGGATAAAACAATGGTGCAGGTTAAGTGTTAGTTACTTTGGTTTCTTCTCATAAACTAACAAAAAAAATGTTATATCAACTTATTTACTGTATGCCCTGTCTTTCTCCCAAAGGGGGAAGCAAAGCAGCTTACATTGTTTTATCCCCATAACAGCCCTGTTGTCAAACTCAGGTCCTCGTTTGCCATGGATTTCACAATGCATTATACAGGTAGGTATTCTAACTGTTGATTGCACTCAGCACATGAAATTTCTTCAGCAAAAAGGATGACAACTACCAAGCATCATTCTAAGGCACTGGACACAAGTAGAAATTGGACATCAACCTTGGGGCTCAGCATTAAAGATGCAGCAGTGAATATTCTGCAGGGACAGAGAGGAAAAATGTTATTTCTATCTGTGAACAATCTTAAGATGTTTGCCCCAGATCTATGAAAATCATTTGGCTTAAAGAGGTAACTTTAGAACCATCTTGTCTTTGGTGTCATGAATCTGAATGTAGGTTTCAATCCCCAAACCAGTCAAATATAGTTGTTGCAGTGTTATTAGATAGCTAACTCTGATTTAATTCATCTCAACTGGACTTTTCTATCATATATATATATTTGAAATCCCAATAAAATTGTTTATTAAGAGTTCCTCACAATAAATAATATGGTAAATTCTACCACCTTTTCCACTGGCAAAAGAGGGAGGAGGTCACCAAAAATGAGGATAATGGAACCCATGTGGACAAATGCTTCACAGGATGCACAATACAGTGAAAGGAAACAAGGGAATCTGAGTGGAAAAGCTGGTAGGATCCAGCCTAATGGATTGGACCCTAAGTAGTGCTGGTGGAGTTGCAGTAGAAGAACACAAGTTTTCTGCCTCCCTATCACCTTTTTTCTGGCCCAGTTATGTTCTTGTGGGACCGTGGAGACAAAGGAACAATGTGGGGCCAAATAGGGAATCAGCAGCAGAAGGGGAAATTGGCAGAAATTGCCCTTCCATCCTCCAAAAGCAGCAAAACCATTCTATCAGATGAGTTGCTGCTGTGCTGATGGAATAACTCCAAAGGACCCAAGCCAATGAAACAGTAAATAGCCTTTTAGTCTATGTAACATGCAGTGCTTTATGAACCTACAGTGACCATGTAAAGTGGATGTATCAGTCTTCCCCAGAAGATTTGTTCAGACTATTAGCAGAGTGAAAATATCAGGAACAAAAATGAAAATATATGGATTGTATGGCAACAGGATGCCAATGTGTCCACAATTCCCTGGTAGGTTTGATTAGCTTCTCTTCTTCCTTTTTCCATTCCAAGCCAAAAGGAAATGTCAATAATAGCAATAATAACTCTTCTTGTGGCCCTGTATGCACTTAGGCTTTTTACTTAGCAAATAACAGCCATATGTTTAGACAAAACCTTCTACTTTCACGCCAACTCGATAGCTAGCTTTTCATATCAGTGCTGGTGTTAGGTTGATCTGGCATGGTATTATTTATGAGCTGTAGTGTTTCACTAGCCTCAGTGCCCTGGCCAGATGTCATCTCCTGCAGGAAAGCACCACTGTACAGGTAGCAGTAGGGTGTGAAGCCAGCACCAGCTCATCAACCCTTTGCTATTTCCAGCCATGGCAGGGACACATGAAAAGTGTTCTGCTCACACATTATCTCTAGGAATGAAAAAGCCATATGACTCATGAAGTATCAACAGTTAAGAACATTTAAGGTATTATAAAGAGCACCAGTAACCCTGGGCACAAAGCCCTGTTTATGAGACAGAATGAATTGAACCAGACAACCAACACATGGTTATGTTTGAGCTAAAATGGAAGCAAGCTGTCTGAATGGGTTCCAATGTGCAACAGGTCACAAAGATTCGGGAGCCATGTGATGCCTCTTTTAGTCACTGGGATCCTTCAGACAGTCTCTCTTTCTCTCTGCTCCATTTTCATCATACAGTAATAACTGCAATTGCTGCTTGAACTGGGTGGCCAACTCTCAGAATCTACCCAACACATTTTTTCTTACATATAGAAATCTGAAAGAAAGAAAATACTGCTTTTCTGAGAACCAGTCTTTACTCATCATTGGACTAGCTCCTAATAAACTTATATGTATCAAGGTAATTTGATTTTTGTTACTCATGGTTTGTAACGATTCTAGGTATTTTTATTGTATTGGGTTTTTTAACCTGCTGTATGGGTTTTCTAGTGTAATCATAAGCCACCTTGAACACTTTGTGGAAGGTAAGTTGAAAACATTCTCTCTCTCTCTCTCTGCTGTTTGGTCTTAAACAGTATTTCTTGATAATTGTGGATATAGTCCAGCCAAAGTTAACCACATGTAATGACAATGCTAAGTATATACTTCAAAAAGTCTCTTAGTGAAATAAATGAGATTCAGGAGTGCATAACTAACACTGGATATGAATATGTTCCAGAAGACAGACCTTGAGACAATAAGCAGAGCATATGGGCAAATACAGATGTGAAATTTAGAAAATGTGGCTAGGAATAGTAATATAAGATTGATGGTGTGCAATGGTTGCATTGGATGAGCCTCAAAGGTGAGGTCATTTGTCAGCTGGCCTTAAGTAACCTGTGGGATCTCAGACTTCCTTTATCTTCTGTGCAATAAGCAGATGGCAATACTTGCTCAAGGATTACTGAAATAATGTGTATGAATCAGTCCTTAGGAAATGTACTCCACAAATGTCCTATATTTTTATTTACACACAGACTGCTAGAGCAACCTGGCTGTTACCTCAGGGATAAATGTAGG
>NW_015174286.1:945356-950373 GCF_001447785.1 Gekko japonicus | reverse complement strand
AATGAAATATTCTTCTTTGAAAAGCATCACTGTGATTCACAGAACAGCTGGGAAGAATCGTAACAGGTACTTATGTACATCATGTTTATACTGTTTAGTTGTTTACAGGATCAAAACTTGAGAGATGAGTAGACAAGAGAGAGAGAGAGAGAGAGAGAGAGAGAGAGAGAGAGAGAGACTGAGACTGAGACTGAGACTGAGACTGAGACTGAGACTAATAGGTAGATAGATCCCAGCCTAAAGGAGTCCAGGAGGATAGCAAACCAGGAACATAAAGCTACAGATATGACTTCCTTGCTAGTAAAGCATGTACCAAGTATTATTTTAAAGACGGCAGAGGTCTGACAGCTACAAAGCCTAAAAACTTAAGGTAAAATACATGTCATTTCCTAGTACACAAGGGAGAGTAGGAAAGAGGGTAATTTACAGCAGATGTGAATGGAATGTCAACAATTGTTGTCATGTCCTTTACAGGAAAAGAAACCACTGAGTAACACAAGCAGAGGAGAGCTACATGCGTTGGATTAATTCTGATGTTGTCAAACGTGCTCCCTCACAACACAGGCAACTGAGACTGGAATTCCACAGAAAGTGGGACTTACCTCCAAGCCATCATTGGCAGGAGCTGAACGCACAAGAGCAGAACTCCGGAGAACTTACCTGTGAACAGCATAGAGCTCATCCCGATTTCGGAGCTGGACGCTGAGCACAGGAAACTGCAGGCTGGGAGCGCCTGTTGCTCACGGATCTCTTTCTACAAACGCTAGTAAGTGATTTCAGCACCACGTCGCTCTGGGCAGCGCCCGCTTCGCAGAGGAGGCGCGCGATTGGTCCAGCCGGGAGCCAAGAGCGAGCGGGACTCTCCCTGGCTCGGCGTCTCTCGGCAGGTTGAAGCCCGCCCTCCACTTCGCACCTGTTGCTGCAGCTTTCCGGAGTATACGATGCAGAAGTCATAAAACTCGGTCCGGATTAATCTGGGCAACGTCTGGCTGGGGAAACGTTGAACTTCAAGGTATCCACGATACCTGCGTTTACGAAAGGGACTGTGGCTCAGTGGCAGAGCATCAACTTGGCAAGCGGGAGTTCCCCTGTTCAGGCCCTGCTGGCATCTTCAGTGAAAAGGATCAGGTTGGTAGCAGGTGATGTGAAAGATCTCTATGTGAGACCTTGGAGAGCTGCTGCCAGTCTAAGTAGACAATACTGACTTTGATGGACCAAGGTTCTGATTCAGTACAAGGCACCGTCATGTGCATATGAAGGACCAGCGCTTTACACACCATCTTCTGGAAGAACACATAGTTCAAGGAGGAGACATTAGCAGAGGCAGTGCTTGATTTGGGGTGGGGAAAACAGAAAGTTAGGGTTGCTGCTTCAGAAGCCCAAGGACTTCTCAGGCACTGCCAAGGCTTGAGGTCACATTCAGCTCTCTCAGTTGTTTTCAAAACGAGAATCCAGCCAGATCTCATAATCTCCATTGCTTTCAATGGGAAAGTACATTGAAGGGAGTTACCGCCCCTTCCCCAACCAATGAGGCTCATCTAAGGAAGCCTCTTTCTTAAATTTCAGCCTGAGGGAAGGAGGTGTCCTCATGAAAATTCTCACTTGGTGAATGAACACAGGCTGGCACAAACTGGCAAGTGAGTGCCCCCTCCTCATTTCTGGGAGTCTTGAGTGGGACTGGAGTTTTTCTTCCTAAAATAGACTGTGTGGTGAGATGAGTGACAGCCAGTTTGCTGTAGTGGTTAAGTGCATGGACTCTAGTCTGGGAGAACTGGGTTTGATTCCCCACTCCTCCACATGCTTTGTGTTTAGCCCCAGATAGTGGGATAGACAATTGCTTCTCATGGTTACACAGAATGAAAATAATCTTCCTGAGCCAGTGAGGCAGTAGTACTGCCACAGTACAATGATTGGCCAAAACAAGAAATGCTGAACTCAAAAATGCCAGTAAAGAATGACCCTATTCTTGACTCCCCTGTCAGGACCATATCAGTAATGTTGACTCACTTTTACTTCCCTACCTCCCTTCGCCTCCTGGGAAAGTGAAAACAGACAGGCTTGTACCTGCTCACAAATGCTGGAAATAACAGTGTTCAGATATATACAGCATTCCTAGAAGGACTTGGTTCAGGTCAGATCATGGTTAGTAAACTTTTAGCCATGCATTCTGAGCTGGCACACAATAACGAAGGCCAATAACTGTAACAAAGTTTTCTCCTGTTACACTCACAAACATTAATTTCAGCATTGACTTACGTCACTGAAGCTCTAAATGTGCAGTCAGTGACTTTATCCAATATGGAGAGGACAGTCTTGATATGAAGCCCTAACATATGGGCTTGGACCAAAGGGATGAGTTCAGAGATAGAAACAAAACTGGAGAGAAAGGAATGTAAAAGAGATAGAGAAGGGGGGGTAATAGACAACTGGACAGAGAGGAGAATAACCACACCCTCCCTGGCATCTGCTGGAAGTGTGAGATAGAGCTGGGTGTCATGATGTGGCAAGCTGGTGTAGCCAGAGATGAGTATTCCTGAAGCAATTCTCAAAGATCCAATGCATGTGAAAGAAGTAAAATAAAGAAAATGGAGGGGACAAAATGTGGGGTGGGGTTGGAAAAGTTTTGATGGCAGCAGATGGTGGGTGCAGAAATAAAATCTGGCAAGTTCTTACATTTGAAAATGACTGGGAGTAGAGAGATGTAGCCATACGGGCAGCTGATCTTCAGGTATGTCATTGATAATCTCAGGTCTGCATAAGTGATACAAAAGGGAGGGAAATTGGTGGTCACACAAGGTCTTCAAGACTGGCTCCTAGGCTTAAGCCTAGTCTAAGGAGAGCTGCCAGTGGCCTATGGGCTCCCATTCTGCAGCTCTTTGCTATTTAGGCACCCGGTCAGGCTAGCTGTCTGTCTGTCTCTGTGTTTACCATGATATCCTCATGTCACAGAGAATGGAAATGGAGTGGTTGGAAAAGAACATTCCATCTTCTTCTTAACTGAAGTTTCTGTGATCAGTGATGACAGGCTGTGAAGGGAGACTTTGGTCAAGGGAATCCATGAGGAAAAAATAGTGGTACTGTTGCTTCTAAACACATGGTGGGGGCCCAGTATGTAGCAGAGGAATATGATAACAGACCATGCAGGTCTGGCTGGAGACAGCCCAAACAAGAGGAAAGTCCAGATGGGGAACTGAGAGATGTGAGTGCAGTGTCAACAGGAAGGACTTTTGGGACTGGTGAGTCATGGAAAGACTGGGACAGAATGTAGGGAAGTTGGTAACAAATGAGATAAGCGGGTCCTAGAGTTGCATGGGCCTGATAAGTCATCTAGTCTAACCCCATCCCTGCTCAGTACTGTCTGTGGGGCACTTGTTGATGTGGATCATGCTTCGCTTAACAGAAACTTCCCCTAATTCAGGGAAATGGCATCCTAGAACTGTGTCATTGTTTTCTGTTATGGTACTAATATGCCACTCATGTTGTGAGATGCCTGTTTTAAGGGCAGGGCCTGCAGGCTTGTTCAGTCCCGTGAACTGTTGGTGGTCTTCCAGTGAACTGCTTACTTTGAGCTTTGGAAAACCAGCACCATATCCCACAGATCCCAAACCGTTTATTTCAAGACATGTTCTGAGTTTATCTAAAGCTTCATTCTGACCTTTTTTAAAATGCAGAAGTGTTGGAAAGTAACAAAGGGCCCCGTCTGCATCTTCTTATATATTCAGGACACAGGCAGCAAGGGCACTTGGCTGGAAGCAAGAGACATGAAAAAGGAGACTTCAGTCTCAGAGTGGAGAAATCTATTTTTTAAAACTTCATTTATACCCAGCATTTTCCCCCAGTGGGGACCAACAGTATGTCCATTTTATCCTCACAACAACAACTCTGTGAAGCAAGTTAGGCTGAGAGAGAGTGACGGGCCCAAGGTCACCCAGGAAGTTTCCATGGCAGAGTAGGGATGCAGACTTGGGCCTCCCAGGTCCTACTTGAACACTCTAACCACTACACCACATTTGCTCTCTCTGAAATGTTTTCAGTGTTACACCCATGTCTGTTTTAATGTAAAATTCTAACCCTTGTATTTCTGGTTTGTTGTCAATGTTTTGAGACTCTTTGTAAACCAATAGATGTATGTTTGTTGAAGAACCTAAACCATACCAACAAAGATACTGATATAAAATGTTTTTAATGTTCTTAAATGTTTTCTTACCATTCAAAAGCAAATACTATGAAAATCTTATACATTTCTAAACAAAGCTGTGCCCCGTTTTAGAAGACACATGTTGTATATTAACCTGGCTTCCTCTTAGTTCACACTCTGATATTTTGTTTCAGTCTGAACAACTGAATGCACCAATTTACCTTCCCAAAGGTGTCCAAAGGCACAGAAACTACCAGCTGTGCATCGGTCCAGTGCCATTGGCTGGCAGTGTGCTTATATTGGTCAATGCAACGTGCTCAGACACCTCTGAAGCAGGATCAAAGTTGCTGAGCTGGATGGTCAAGGATTTCCGACTCTCTGTGCTTGCCCGTCCCCTGCCTCGTTTGCCTCAGGGGTGGCTGATGCCAAAGTCACAGCAGAAAGAAAATGTGGCTTTAAATTCTTCTCGGAATTTCCCTGTCAATTAACAAACAGCAGCATGGAAAACAGAACACACATACACTATAAATTGTTCATCAGTGAATAATGTGTATGTTATGTTTTTGTTTTGTTTTTTAAAATATGATTGATACAATTTGAACACCTATTTATTCATTTTTTCTTCTTCACCTATTTATTCATGATCCATTATTGGTCAAGTGGGTGTCCCACATGGGAGACCTCTGAATATGTAGGAAAATCTTCAAGCACAATCTTCGAACTCACTAATAAGTGGGGATTGAGGGTCTGTACTGCCCTAATGTTGCCAGCAAAGCTAGTGAAAAACATGCAAGTGGACCTCTCAAACATTAATTGGAACTTAGGTGGAAGGGAAATGATGCAGGCTGCTTCCATACAGTCAGGAGACCAAAGAAAGGG
>NW_015174286.1:938257-945328 GCF_001447785.1 Gekko japonicus | reverse complement strand
GCGTCATTTGCTAGGAGGAGGAGGAGGAGGAGGAGGAGGAGATTGGATTTATACCCCGCCCTTCACTTGGAGTCTCAGAGCGGCTTACAAACTCCTTTCCCTTCCCCTCCCCACAACAGACACCCTGTGAGGTGGGTGGGGCTGAGATAACTCTGACACAAACTGCTCTTTCGGGAACAGCTGTGCCAGAGCTTGTTACTGACCCAAGGTCACATCAGCAGGTGCAAGTGGAGGAGTGGGGAATCAAACCCGGTTCTCCCAGATTAGAGTCCGCACACTTAACCACTACACCAAACTGGATCATGTTTGCAGACCCTTTCCAGCTTGAATGACTTCTGCAGGAACCAGCTTCAGAGGATGCACAGTTTCAGGCTGTCCCCCTTTAATTCCAGAGGGGTAGCTGTGTTAGTCTATTGTAGCAAAATAAAACAGAAGTCCAATGGTTCCTTAAAGACTAAAGATATCTGTTCCAGCCTAAACTTTTATGAGCTTATTTGTTCAGATGTCATGAAGGGGAAGCAGCCCCATAACTAAGGACTTTTTAGGGAGGGGGCCTGCCCCCCCACTAATCCAATCAAAGGCCCCAGGGCAAGGGCTGCAGTGGCCGCAGCTTCCCTCCTTCTCCCCCCTCCCCTTCCGCAAGGGCAGGCCTTCCCTGTGGAGTGTCCGGGTCCAGCTCCCTCCCTCCCCAAGGAGCCACAGTGCTTCTTCCCACAGCACAACACCAGGGGCAGCCTCTGGAATCACTGCCCTTGTCCTCCCTGCCAATAGGCTGACCGGCAATCAGGGGGAGTTGGGCTAGGGGAGCTGAGGCTCAGGAAGGGGCCCATAAAAACTGCTAGGGGGGCGGGGCCCACAGGCCCCACATTAGCTATGGGCCTGAGGGGAAGTCATATTCCATATTTTTATAGGGAAAATTGCCAAAGGGGAGGGAGAAAGGAAGAAACTGAAGGCTCAGTGAGAATCTTGCCCTAAGCTTTGGTATTGGCTGTGGTAGATGCAGCAAACTGATATTGGTTTCCAATTAAACAAGCTGGCAGTGCTGGGGATGAGGTCCCAGAAAAATCTCCTAGAGTCATAGCCAGTGTTCCTTCTAAGCTGAGTTAGAGTGAGCTAGCTCACAGTTTTTTAGCCTCCGGCTCACACAGTTTTGTCTTGGCTCAGGAAGGAGGGCTCCAGAGCAAACTGATTTATGCAGTAGCCAAATCGCCCGCTCACAACTTTAATGTCGGTAGCTCACAAAGCACAATTTTTGCTCACAAGACTCCACAGCTTAGAGGGAGCCTCTGTTTCAGGCCAAAGCACCCTGCTCAAGCTGGTTGACTGCTGTGGGTCTCCTAGGATTTAGCTCTCTAAATCCAATTCTGGGATCAATAGCACCACCCTTGCCATACTGCTCTAGCAGGGTGCTTCACAGCTGAAATTGATGGGGTATAGCAGTGGCAGCTGAGCATGGCGCTGACAGTACAACACTGAGAATGGGGAAACCTGCTGAAACCATTCAACTCTGACCAGTTACTTCCCAGATTTATCAGATAACTCTTGTCTCTGTGGAGCCAAGTAAGGTAATTCTGTCTAGAGTGATTATACCTATGTATTGAAAGTACTTCAGACCTATCTTTTCTAAAGCACAATGTAACCATGTGTGCTTGTAACTGCATTGTCTGTACTGTGCTGATGCTATGTCTGTCAAATGTCTGTACATCTGTGCATTTGGGATAAGGGGTTGCTGTGTGTTTGACTGGACTGTCCTGCCTCTCATGCCTCTGCATGAGCAAGGTTTGAACTGCCTGGACTACAGAAAACGTGCTTCCCTGCATATTCCCAGCGTGCCTCTGGACAAAGAAGACAAACGCCATTAGTGCTCAGTTGGAAACTTGGCAGAACAACAGGTTTCCCCACCATTGCTGAACTGTGGGAAACCACGTAACCCGGCTTCCTATCTGGTTTTGGCATCACAAAGAACACATCCTTTATTGCCTCTGGACCAGGGACATCTCTGCAAGTCAAAGGTTGCCACTGGAAACAACGGTTTCACACCTGGCCACATGGCTCTCTTTGAAGTTAGGGTAAAGCATTTGAATATTGCCCCCTTCCCCTCAATTAGGACGTCACAACCCTGAACCTATAGCATAGAGAAGGGGACGGTTTCCTAGGGGTTTATTGGCCTTAAGCCAAGCCCAAAAACAAGCTTTTAAAAGAGGAAACACAGCCTTTGTTTCTCTCTCTTCTGTTTCTCTGGTTAGGGCTAGCTCACCCTTCCCCACCTTTCTGCAACTTAAGATGCATGCCGCTAGCCAGCATGCTAGCGAGAACCCCCCCCTTCCACATTAGGCAACCTAAGCTCTGCTGCAGGAGATTCTCTCGGGTTTCCTTGGGAGTGCACACCAAGGAAACACACACGTGGCTGGTTTGTCTGCCCGTGTGAGAGAAGAATCCCTTGGTGAGACCTTTCGTTCCTGTGGTGTTCCCACTAAGAAGAATCTCTTCAACAAGGATCAGATGAGTATAATGCTACCCTTCTGTGTCCTCCCTCATTGTCTGTCTGAATTTATTATTTTCAACGCTTACTGTTTTCTGTAACTATTGTAACTAAAAGAAATCTTGCAAGATTGTGGGAGTGCATCTGTTTATGTGCGCTTGAGAACTCTTTAGTAAAGGCAACATTTATTCATTTACCCTGGTGTGTTGTCCCTTTGTGTAAATAGGAGTGTTTGTTTCTGACTAAAATCTCTGTATACAATTGATCAACCAAGAACTCTGTGGAATATCCTCAAAACCAGAGGATTTTCAGTATCAGATTATGACCTAAGTACCTAATACAATTTAAATTGTATCTATAATTATAAAACAAAGACAATAGAAACACTATCCTACCATACTACTGAGTGTAGTTTGGAAACCTTCTTCCAGTCTACGGAGCCTTCCTCTAGCCTAAGAAGTTCTTTTTTCTAGAGGGAGTCTCTTTGGAGGGTGATTGGATCCAGGTCCTGTTGGTTAAGGATGCAATTCAGTATACAGCTAAGGACACTCAAGGCAACAAGCACTAAAAAAATGTTTGGTGTAGCATTAGCACAGTGGGCTAGGACTGGATCTTAATTGGATTACCAGAAAGCTGGGTTGTTATCTGAAGCTGCTGCTCATGTTGGCTCTAAATCTGTCCAAGAAGATGACGTTATTCTAACTGTGACTATCAAACTTTCTGACAAAGTAATTAATTCAAAGCATGGCACATTTCTGAACAGTAGATCATAATGTGAAGACCATTGTAATAATCTGGAACAACTTTCCAGAGTTGATTTGATTAGATATGTTATTCTGCTACATAAATTACAAAGCTGGGCTCACATTAGGGACTGAACAATGTGATTTGACTTTCTATAACATTACATCTGTATTCACATGTATTTTCATAACAGCCAATCCCGGCTGGATGAAAAACAGATTACTTTTAATCAGAGAGCTCAAATGTGGCCCATTTTTTAAATCAATCTCTAGCAAAAATCCTGTTTTATTTACTAATTGAAATTGAGCAAACTTCAGAGGACGGCGGAAGACAAGAAGGTCTGGTGTGATCTGGTCCATGGGGTCGCGAAGAGTCGAACTCAACTGTGCAACTGAAAAACAAACAACAACAAAACAACTAAGATTACAGGTTGACTGAATTGTATTGTAAAAAAATTATTCTTCTGTGTTTTCCAGGCTTTTAACATTAAACAGATTCAGATAAGAAGCTAACTTCTTAGGTAGATCTTTTTTTTTTACAAAAATGTTGACATTCATCCTTCACTAGTTTTGACAAAGGCCAAAATACACATTGTTGTTGTTGTTCAGTCGCACAGTTGAGTCCGATTCTTCACGACCCCATGGACCACATCACGCCAGGCCCTCCTGTTTTTATTGTGTTCAGGAGTTCGCTTAATTTCATGTTCATTGCATCAATAACACTGTCTAACCAGACTTTCAGTTTTGGCATATCGCTGGTGGGCATGCTCCATCAGGCTCCGATGAGAGTGGCCCGAGATCGTGGCAGACGGGAGAGGTACCAGATGATTCCAGTCCCCCCCAGAGCCCTCAGAGGGGGCTCATAGCCTGGGGAGTGAGAGGTGCCTCTCCTGAAGCCACAGCCGAGGTATTGAGGCTCCTCTTCATCCCGATGGGTCCCACCGCCGTGAGACCAGTATGGCAAAAGAGACACACACTGGGACAAGTGAGCAGGAGGTTGAGCATTTTCCCTACCTGGCTGAAGCAAGTGCCTGATGAAGTGTGAGTTTACAAGCCTTAAATGCAGACAAACATTTAAGTGCAGACTCTCCCAAACCTCAAACTGAAAAGCGGCGGTGGGAGTGGCTGATCCCACCCTAGGAGGAAAAAAGTTTCAAAACAGCAACTACATGAGGTAGAGGGAAGAAAATCGAGCTGAGAGCATTACTCAGCTAAAATAGAGTATGAACTAGTTAAAAGCGTTTGATCTAACCAGCTTCAGAGACTTTAAATAATTTTTCCTTAATTTAAACAATGTCACATCGGGCTGATAAAATGGCACCTAAAGTGAGACCTTCTTCAGGAACTGCTAGTTCAGCTGCATCGACTTTAAAGCCAGAAACAACCACAAACTTCCCTAATATGCTAGCCACTGCACTGGGCCCTTTGCTGGACCAGATGACCAATCTTAATAGCAACTTTGAGGATCTCCAAAATCAATTAAAGGAAATTAATATAAAGACAGAAGAAACTGTAAAATCGCTGAAAAAAGTGGATGCCAAGATAAAGGCAATAAATCAGAGACTGGAGACAGTGGAAAAAGAGAGAGTTTCTGATAAACAACAGCTGTTACAATTACAAATGGAAAAATCATCATATGTCCTGAGATTTCAGGGAGTCCCCGAGCAAAAAGGAGAAGACCTTTAAAAGATTTTAAGCAAAGCTTTGGCGCCAGTAGCAGACCTTAAAGCGGAATCTTTACAAAATGAGATGGATATAGTCTATTGGACTTATCCAGATTATATTAAGAAAAATAATCTGCCCGGTGAAATATTTGTGAAATTCTCCAAAAGATCGATCATGGATGGAATACTCAAGGCGACCAGTGGGACTACCCTAAAAATTGAAGGTGGAGAGACAAGAATTTTAAAAGACATTCCATTTGAGATAAGAAAGAAGAGGAAACAATATAAGAACCTGACATCCTTTTTGCAGAAAAAATCCACTCCTTACAGATGGATTATTCCAGAGTTTAGCTTCAGCTACAAAGCTGGAAAGCTAAAGCATTTTTGGAACAACACCAAAAAGTGGAAAAGGCAAAAGGGAAAGTGGAGGACGGCAATGCAGCGAATTACAATAACGATCATGGATCAGAAAGCAGTACAAATTCATTGCCCAGCTCCTTGGAAGAAGACTCTGAATCTGATTTAGGAGATGCTGCTCCTAAACTTCTTAAAGTCAGATGGGACTATGATAAAGATAAACGTAAAGAGAAAAAAAGTAAGATATAAAACTAACTCTGAACACCTGAATTATGAATTACTAACTGTTAGATACTAAGATGTACCTATTCTAGCAAATGTTGCCTGTATTAACTTATAATCGAAATAGAAATCTTTAAACTTCATCTTAGCAAATTTAAATTTTAGGGATATTTTGAAATAAGCTATGTAAGCTGTGAGTAGACCACTGTCTAGCTTGGTATATTAGATAGTTTTTTTCTTTTGTATCTTCCCTTTTTTTGTAGTTTGTAGCTTCCCTCATCCTTTTTCTTTGTAGTTTATAGTGAAACACAATAAAAATAATTTAAAAAACACTGTCTAACCAACTCATGCTTTGCCGTCTCCTTTTTCTTCGACCTTCAATCTTCCCCAGCATCAGGGTCCTCTCCAATGAGTGCTCCCTTCTCATTTGGTGGCCAAAGTATTTGAGCTTCAGCTCCAGTATCTGGCCTTCCAGGGAACAGTTAGGGTTGATTTCTTTTAGGATTGACTGATTTGATCTCCTTGCAGTCCAAGGGACTCTCAAGAGTCTTCTCCAGCACCATAATTCAAAAGTATCTATTCTTCGGCGCTTGGCCTTCCTTATAGTCCAACTCTCGCAGCCCATTAGGGGTGTGCAAAAAACAAACAATAATAAAACCAGTATTGATCTTGAAAAATATTGGTATTTTCCAATGTTCCCAAATCCTAATACTGGTATTAATTTTTCTGGCTCCATTATACCCTATGGGGACCATTATAGTCAATGGTTCCTATAGGGTATAATGGAGAATTGTTCTGGGGGTATCTGGGGCTCTGGGGAGCTGTTTTTATGATGTAGAGGCACCAAATTTGCAGCATAGCTGCTCATGCCTCTCTTCAAACCCCTCAACCCCCCCCCCCATCTCAAAAAGTTTCAACCAGGGGGTCCAATTCTATGCCCCCCCCCAAGGTGCCCAATCCTCCATTGCTTTCAATGGAAGGGGGAAATGGTATTTAAAAGAATCATGGTCCCTTTAAATGTCTTCTCCAAGCTGTGTCAGTCCATGGCAAGTGAACTTGCAGTCTGTTTAAACATCTCCAAGCAGTGAGTTCACCTGGGAAGACATTTAAAGGGACTGTGAACCCTTTAAATGACTTAAATGACTTCACTTGCTGCAGAGTCATATGGCTTGGAGAAGGCATTTAAGGGGACCACAGTCCCTTTAAATGCCCTTTAAGTCTGACTATCAGGTGGCCTCGAAAATCCTGAATATTTTCAGCCATTTTGGCTAGATTAATGATACCCTAAATCTGTATCTGGCTGAAACAATATCCCAAAATATCTATAAGGTATTTTCTGGAAAAAAAATTGGCTCAGATTTAGCCAAATGCATACCTAGTACACATTAGGCATGGAGAACCTTGATATGTGTGTGAGCATTTATTAATGATAGCCAACAAAGGCTAATTTGATTGGGGAAATAACATAGGGGCTATGTATGTTACTGTCTGTTTTTCCAGTATAAACTGTCCCAAGCTGCTATTTGTTCTATTAGGGAAAATAATATAGGGATATGATAAAAGGAACCTAGTCATCAAAAAATAGCTTGAGGGGAGAGATTTA
>NW_015174286.1:894664-938243 GCF_001447785.1 Gekko japonicus | reverse complement strand
AAGAGTTACTAGAAGTCCCCACCCAGCCTTGTTGAGCTTGTTATCGCTTGTGGAATTTTGAAAATAATTAGTGGGCACCACCGCAAAATAGCTGCCATGAGGGTGTGACTACACAAAATAGCTGTCATTGGTACCATGAGACCAATGAGACTGAGAACAATCACACAATTTTGTGAGTTCAAAGCCAAGTGTCACTGTATGATGAAGGCAGCTATTTCGAATACTGTGTGCAATTCTGGTCACCACACCTTAAAAAGGATATTATAGCTTTGGAAAAAGTGCAGAAAAGGGCAACTCGAATGATAAAAGGGTCGGAACACTTTCCCTATGAGGAAAGGTTAAGGCGCTTAGGGCTCTTTAGCTTGGAGAAACGACGACTGAGGGGTGACATGATTGAGGTTTATAAGATTATGCATGGGAAAGAGCAGGTAGAGAAAGAGGTACTTTTCTCCCTTTCTCACAATACAAGAACTCGTGGGCACTCCATGAAATTGCTGAGCGGTCAGGTTAGAACAGATAAAAGGAAGTACTTCTTCACCCAAAGAGTGATTAACACTTGGAATTCACTGCCACAGGAAGTTGTGGTGGCTACAAGCATGGACAGCTTCAAAAGGGAATTAGATAAGCATATGGAGCAGAGGTCCATCAGTGGCTATTTGCAAGTGATGCTCTGTCATCTTGGTGCTTGGGGGGGGTGAACAGTGGGAGGGCTTCTAATGTCCTGGCCCCACTGGTGGACCTCCTGATGGCACTGGTATTTCTGGCCACTGTGTGATACAGAGTGTTGGACTGGATGGGCCTTTGGCCTGATCCAACATTGGCATCTCTTATGTTCTTATGTTGTGGGTGCCCCCTGAAGACACAAAGGTGATGCCACCTGGGCTCTTATGAAGCACCTCCTTTTCCAACTAATTGGAGAAACCCTGGAACTGGCTCTTTGCTTTGGGGAAGAAGGAAGTGGGCCCCAGGGTGTGGATGCCACAGCACCAAGTTAAAGAATACTGGGTCAAACACACCCAATTCTTGTGCCACTTTGCCCTCAAATTGTACCTTCTTGCCCATCTCCTGGATCTCCTGGCATAATGTGTACTTTGGTCCTCTGACCACATCCAGATATGGATGTATATTGTTGAGGGGGTTTTTTTCTCATGTATAAAAAATTCCTGGAAATGTGTATTCAGGTCCTTGATTAACTTACTAAATAGTTGAGCAACCCATTCTCTCTTAGGTTGTTTTGATCGGAATTAATTGCTGTTCCGTCTCACATTTAAATTTGGTGATCAGACAGGCCAATCCGCCTCCCGCCCCAAAGCAGGCTCACTTGCACAATGTTCGTGTTGCCGCATTTTCCTGCACCTGGAAAATCAAGTATTTTCCGGGTACTTGCGCTTTAAATCTGCGATTTTGCCTATCTGGACAGCCATCTCTCCCGCAATGATTGTGATTAGGTTGTCTCACTGTCTTTCGCCACAATGAGTTGTGTTTTTTTTACTTCCTCCTTTGAGCGCATGTGCAATCTGGCACTGAAGCGCACAACTTTTTCCTCTCCTCTCTCTCTCTCTCCTGCCCCCCCGCATCGGTTCCTGTGTTTCTTGGATTTCCAGCGAGCCGGCTTCCATCTCTGTCCCCCCTCCCCAATCCTGTGTACTTTCACCAACCCCTGCTTTCCACCCCCTTTGGTGCCAGGAAGGGGGCAGAGAAGCCGACTCTTTCGTGGGGGTGGGGAGGAGAGTCCCTCTCCCGCTCTCTCTGGGGCTGGTGATTAATCTGCTGCTGGCTGGGCTGCATAGGACCGCGTGTAAATAATGCCGGCAGCCCAAGTTCCTCCACTGGACCCCTGCGAGCAAGGGAGGGCAGCCCGGGAAGCCATGTGTCATCCCAGCAGGCAGGGAGATGAGAAGCCATGCCGGAGGACTTGGCAGCAAGGTGAGGAGCCTTGCCTGGAGGTCCCGATCTGACTCTCCCCTCCCCCACAAAGACCCAGCCGGGAACACAGCACCAGAAGCAGCGGGGGGGGGAAGCAGAGGTGGGGGTTCCTTGAGGCTTGCTTTCAGTTGGGAGCCTAGGGTGTGAGTGCCCTGCTCTCCACTACCGCCGCTTGAGCAGCGCAGCTATCTGGACGGTGCACTGCGCGATGCAAGCGGTTGGGGAGGGATATGTGAACATCCCAATGTGGAAAAAAATATTCCCGATCAAATCTATTGCAAGAATAAACCGGGAGAAGCTTGCCATGTGACCACAGCCTTAGCTGCTGATCCTGACTCTATGTAATGGAAATAATTATAAAAACTCATTAGCGCTTGCAAAAACACATAAAGTACATTTGCAGTTTTAAAAGTTTGCTGAGAAATTGATTGTACTGGTTTAACAGGAAGCATACTAATCAACTTACCACTGAGAAAGTTATAAATGATTGCATTTGCTGCACTATTTGCATATACAAACCAGTGGGAAAATGTAAACCAGGCATACACTGTTTCTTTGTCATCAGCATTGTTAAACATCCCAAAGACCCTTACAAGAAAATAAAACAGAGAATAAAATAAAGTGAAAGTTTTATTTTGAGAATTTCTAACAATTTATATGCATGTCACAAGTGCACCATGTAGAAACTTCAATGTTTCTTATCAAGGCAGGAAAAGATCTTTTATATGCATCCCCTGGGATTTGATCAAGCTAGGGCTCTGTACACCTTAGCATGCACAGAAGAACTGATGGCAATGAAACAGGAGGGATGATGGCTAGAGCAAGGCTGGTGGAAATGTCAAAGGAAGGCTGACTGGACATGGCATAGAGCCCATATTAGAGCCTCTTCCATGGCTGTGATGGTGGCAAAAGGGCACTATTTCTCCATCACCGTGGAGTCTGCGTGGAGTCGTTAAGCAGAACTATTCCATGTGGTCCAGGGGCATTTATATCATAACTCCAGGGAACTGGACTCTGACTACATGATGGCCCACTGTGATCAATTTGCTTATTACTTTGCAAACACAATCTCTTACATCTACTCTGAGTGAGATGTTGGTGTGGATGCATGTTCAGATGATATACTTTTGGCACCTGCTTGTCTATTTTATATGGATACCTGTGAGGCAAAGCACCTCTGGCTGCCCCCTCAAAGGTTAATATGAATGGTAACGGGCGTGTTCCATCCTGCTGGTGTTACTAATTGATCTCTCAGCTTTCATAGCCCTTATCATCTTTGCAAACCTTGAACCATCATAAACTTTTATGGGGCAAACAACCTGGTTCAGTTCATGAGGTTTGTGAGGTGGTAGATTAGGCCAGAGCTGGAACAGTGGTAATTAGCTTCTCTTGAAGACCTGGGGCCCACAGGGTGGGAGGAGGAGGTCAGGAGTGATGAGGTAATTTTCTAGAGGGTTCCAGCAAGACTGTGTGATGATTGGCTGTCATCATCACTTGACGCTGCTTGGCCAAAAAACTACAACTGAGGTAAGAACCTGGAAAAGAAGGCTAACTTGGATTCTGATGAACTGAAGACCTGGACTATGATATGCTTCTATTAAAATAGATAGCAACGTAGAGAAGGCATCAGTTGTGGCCTTTGACTCTTGGACTTAAGGTTTGTGCCATCTAATGCAAGTCTTGAAATGTCCTAGATAGTTAAGCTAGTTTTTGGTCGAATCTGCATTTGCATTTTTAAATCAGTTTCGTGCTGCTGTGACACCGTCTTTCTCTATGCTTGTTTGAACGTTGTTTGGAGAAGATTCTTTTAAAGCAATGCAGAGGTGCAGTGACAGTGGAGCCACCACGAAAGGGCAATAAACATATGCGGACATGCAAAAGTATGCTAGCACTGTTGAGGTGTGAAAACGACACCAAATGTAGACAGCTTTTTAAAAGACGGTGTCAGAAGGCTGGGACACTGGTGGGAAAGACAAATGCAGATTCGACCTTCATGTTTTGCTGCTGTATGACATTAGAGCATTGTGTTGTCAGTAGAATAAATCTTTCTTTTGACAGAAATAAATAAAACTCCATAAAATGTTGATAAAATAAAGAAAATATTGGTTACTTGTGTACAACGGGGTTCAGCTTTGGACTCCTTTCTGCTTGAGGCACCAGAGGATGTGGAAAGGATCCTTGAAATGGTGATGCCTTCTGCCTTTGTCCTTGACAAAGTGATGGTGATGCCTACCGACTTGATAAAAGCTGCCAGAAGGAGGCTGGCTCAGTTGGTAAGGAGAGAAGTAATGTTTCCTTGAGGGTGGGAGCTGTGCCACCTGTGCGCAAGGAGGCAGTGATTAGACCCAGGCTGAAAAGACTCTCCCTGATCCCTGCCATGTTGGAAAAATTCTGGCCAATCTCCAATCTTCCATTCTTGGACAAGGTGCTAGAGTAGATGGCCACTTCTCAGCTCCAGGGGAGTATCGGCTGGATTTTTCCGCAGCCTTCAAGGCTATTGACCATGGCATCCTGCTCTCAGCATTGTGACTGAGGGGCACAGTGTTATGGTGTTTCTAGTCCTATCTGGGAGGTTGGTGTTCAGAGGCTGCAGCTAGTGCAGAATGCTGCAGCTAGACTGCTGGTCGGGGTCAGTTACTGGGTTCATATTACTTCATTGTTACAGCAATTACACTGGCTTCAATCTGCTCCCAAGTCCAATTCAAGGTGTTGGTTTTCACCTTTAAAGCCCCACATAGCTTGGGAAAATGATACCTGAAGAACTGTCCTCTCCCATACATTCCTGGCTGGGAGCAAAGATGCCAGGGAGAGGCCCTCTTGACTGTCCCATCAATCAAAGTAGCTTGTCTGGTGGGAATGCAAGAGAAGGCCTTTTCAGCAGCAGCTCCATAATTATGGAACAACCTTCCCAGGGAGGTGCACCTGGCCCCCAAGCTCTTGATCTCTATTGGGCCGCTGAAGACAGTTTTGTTTATTTATTCATCAAAACGTTTATATCCCATGTTTCCTCTTGGTTCAAGGCAGCTCACAATAATAGTGAAAACATACTCAGCTAAAACCAAAGGTAAAACAGCGTTCCAAATCCCACCCCCCTTCCCCCTTAAAGGATGCCTGCTAGTCAAACCCCCTTAAAAGCTCTGGCAAACAGACAGGCCTTGCAGCACCTCCTGAAGATCTCCAAGGAGGGCACCCCCTCTCACCTCTTCAGGGAGTCCTGGACTGGAAACCATGATGGAAAAGGCCCATGCCTGGTCAGTGCCTGGTCAGTGCCAGTTAGGCCACCCTTAGTGGTGGGATAGCCAACAGATAGGGTTGCCAAGTTCTTTTTTTGCTGCAGCGGGGGACTCCCGGCTCACGGCTGGAGCATGTGCTGCACGCACGTCACCCGGAAGTGACGTGACCACGCCAGGCACTCTGGGGGCGGGGCTACAACCATCCAAGGGAAAACCATAGGGTTTTCCCTTGGATGACCGTGGCCCTGCCCCCAGCGTGCCCGGTGTGGTCGCGTCACTTCCAGGTGATGTGCACGTCGGGGTGGGGTTCCCCCTAGGGCCCGATCTGCTGCCGCCGGGGAACGAACCTCTGGGGCCATAGCTGGTGCATGAGGACATATTCAGGATGACATTTGATTAGTTCAGTTCTTCTGGTTAGTGGCAGTTTAAAATTATTTATTTTTAAACTAGTGGTTTATATGTATTTTATTGTGTTTTGTTTACTTTGTAAAGAATAACAAAACACAATCAATAATGAAACACAATCAATAACAAAATCAATAACAAAACACAATAAAACACATAAAATACACACAAAAATCCTGCAGCCTGCAAAAATTACTGGGGGATTCAAGCCCGTGTTCAGTTTCATATATTTATGTACTATGCCATTTCCAGGAACGTGTATTGTAACACCACACCACCAAAAAGCAGACTTGCAGCTTTGTGGTGCTAATTTTACTGGAAATGACAAAAAGACAATGTTGTTTTATGTGGTGTTAGTTCACTGGACCTTGCAGACTGATATGTTCTACTACTAGTAGGATCTGAGAGACAGCCTTTTCCCAGCCTTGCTACTTGAGATCCTTTAAAAAGCAGAAATAATGAGCAATAACCAAGGTAAAAAAAAAACATTGTCAATATAATCTCTGGCTAAAACCCAGAAGTGATGTCACTGACACTCTAGAATTTCACAAATCCATAGAGATCAAAGAAATCTTAGAGTGTCAGTGAACTCACTTCTGGGTTTTAAACATTGTTGTGACATGAACACTATGTTTTCCCCGTGCCTTACCCCCAAAATCTCCTGGGGCTTCCAGCTGTGCACCTGGCAACCCAATGATGAGCAGTCCTATAGACTGTGCTAAACAGCTGCAATCTTATGTATGTTACCTGTTCATTTATTCCTTTGGCATTCAGGAGCCCTTGTACAAGACATCCTCCGTGGGTCCCCTTAAACTGGTAGGCCATGCAGGGCAGGGGTTCTCTCACTCTGCCTTTTTGGATGGTCTTGGGGCCCAGAAAAATGCCCAGCTTTTACATCCTCTAGAAACAGCCCTGATCAAGGGGAATTCCAGGTGAGTAGTTGGATACCTCTGTTTCCCAGAAGTTAAGTATTTATCAGCTATTTAATGCTGTTGCTACAACCACATGCCTTTTCTTCTGTTGCCACTACTACCATTTTACTGCTACATCACCATATCTAGATGCTTATTCAACTAATTTACATTTGCAAATGGAATCTCACTTTCTTGGTTATTTCACCTGAAGGTGTCAGATTCAATACCATCCCTAATAATGCAGCCAGTTACCTTAAACTAGAAAAATCCCACAATCTAGCTACTGCTATATGTGAATGAAGTTTACCTTTTCAGTACATTGAGAATGCTAATTGGCAGATAACAAAGAGCAAAAACCAGAAGAACGACCATTAGCATATGTGCTGTTTTCTGCCTGGCTCAAATCTGTTTGATTTCAGCTGCCACTCCACTAATCCTCAGCTTTGCTGATGGCCTTAGCCCAGGGGTCTGTGCTGTAGACTGCAGAGGCTTCCATTTTCTCTGAACTGCGGCTGAGGTCCCTGGAATCTAACAGAGCATAGTAATTGGAAACTTAATTATTGCTGTCTGCCCCAAGGGAAGACTCATTATACTGATTGGCCAGCTGAAGCTACAAAGCAGATACATTATTATTAAAAACCTCATTGATTTCAATGCAAATGAACCATCTACTGCTACAATCATTGTCATTTTGTTCATGCATCTTCAGTTCGGAACCTGAAGTCACATTTGTTAGAATTAAGTGAGGCCTGGAGAGGTAATAGGGTTGCCAACCTCCAGGTGGTAGCTAGAGATCTCTTGCTATTACAATTGATCTCCAGACTACAGAGACCAGTTCAGCCAGAGAAAATGGCCGCTTGGGAAGGTGGTCTCTATGGCATGACACCCTGCTGAGGTTCTCCTCCCCAAAACCTGCCCTCCTTAGACTCCGTCCCCAAAATCTCCAGGTATTTTCCAACCCAGAGCTGGCAACCCTGGGAAGAAAATCCATAAATATGTTGGTATGATGAACCATTTTGATGCTATGAAACAGCTTTCTGTGACACTGTATTCAATGATTCTGTGAACTTCGGCAGATCATGAGAGGGAGGGCAGGAAGGGTTGCCTCAGTGCTTAGTTCTTGTGGCCCTTTCTTACATGCCCAGGGAAATGCTGATCGCCACTTTGGGGTCAGGAAGCAATTTTTCTCCAGGTCAGTTTGCCCATGGATCCTGGAGGGTTTTTGTCATCTTCTGGGCATGGGACAGCGGTCACTGAGGGTGTGGAGGGGGAGGTATTTGTGAATTTCCTGCATTGTGCAGGGGGTTGGACTAGATGAACCTGGAGGTCCCTTGGAACTCTATGATTCTATGATTTCAAGCATGGAAACCCTAGATCCTTGGTTGGCTTGCCACATTAGACTGATGCCGCAGTTTATAAGCTGCACTGGTGCATCATATCTAAGATATTCACTTGAAGAAACTTATAAGAGGCAATATTTAAGGACACACTACCTCCCAGGAAATGCAGCTTTAAACCAGTCAGAGTCACATGTTGGTTTCTAAAGGTTATCTTCCTGAGACTTGGAAACTATCATATGTCATATACATTGGAAATTAAGTTCCACAAATGTAAGAGTTAACTAATGAACAGAAAGTTCTCTTAATGAGTTTGAATACCATGGGGGTGGAGCAAGAAAATGAATTCTTGTGGCTCTAAAACCAATGGCAGAAGACCGACCCCTGTCAATGCCATTGACATTTCAAAAGAGCCAAATCAATAGGTAACTGATGCCAAGCAGGCTTGCAGAATTAAGTCTCCATAATATCTTGTTCACTTTGGCAGCTACACTTGAAACATGTGCTATCTTCCATGTGGAAGTAGTAATACCTCCTGTTAACCAACTTGTTTCTACCGAAATAGTATATAAGCAAATCACACAATATATATGTTGTATAAAGTACAATGCAAATGGTTCCGAAATGTTTCCAACACTTTTATCTCTTGTTTCTAGGTGATTGTTCAGTTTACTTTTATTACCCCTTGACTCAAAACACTAATGAAATATTGAAGGAAATAACCCACTCTTATCAGGTATCATTACATTTCTGCATCAAATATGCTAGGTAAGAGCATGTGGATTGAAGTGCACTTATTATAATGATCTTGGCTACATTAATTCATGGACTTTGATGGTTCTGTATAGAATGGTATTAATTTTGTATGAAATATTTCATCTCTGTTGTACATCATTAACCTACACTACATTCTGAATCTGAAATAGTTCTTTTGGGGAATAAGAGGCTTCATGAAATGGACAGCAAGACCAGATGTTTTGTATGCCTTGAGTTATGCAATAGCTTACCTGTCGACACCATAATTTGTGAAATATCTGCAAATAGGCCAACACCATAAGACACAGTGGGGGCATGTACGTTATTAGGAAAAAACATGTGTGGTACAGCTTTGGATAGACTTCAGCTGCAAAGAAAATCAAAAGCACATCAGTTATATCTGTACTATATTTACTGAATGTAAGCAGATCCTCCCCCTAACTATGATACACACATACAAAACTTATTACTATGATACACATACACACACACAACTATATGCCAATCAATCAATCAATCAATCAATCAATAGACCTTTAATGGCATATACAACATTAAAATCACAACTGTATGCTAAGTGAATGTAAGATGATCCCCACTTTTTATAGCATACCTGGGGGGGGGGCTAGTTGTGTATTTGAGTCAATACAGTATATAGCATCCCCCTGTGCTCAGTTGTCATTGTTAGTGGTTATTTATTGTTGCCACAAAAATAAATGCTATGAACATAGCACAGCATAACTGGTTGGCTGCCCCCACATTTTTAACCCGTATCACCCAGAATTACAATCATCAGGCAACAATGACCCACTAACTTTGAAGTAGCTGGAAGGCACTGCCATTCTGCTCAAGCAGTGTTGTGCATCCACAGTCAATTGTGTTGTGCACAATATGCTTTGGGTCATGGTACAATATGACCTAAGTAAAATATATATCTGCTTGATATGTATCTGCTTGGCACAGGGAGATAACAATTCGTTCTCAGTCATGAGAACTAGTCTACTGATCATCTAAGATATCTCCCCAGAAGGATCAAATTATCTCCTCTCACTGTCCTGTGTCAGACAGTGAGGCCAGAGGGCAAAGCTAAGGTACTGGAGAATTGTCAGAATCTGGAGGACCAGAGAATCTTGGGAGAATTCTGCCAGTTGGGAGAACTGGGAAATATGAGGCCCAGGGCAGAAACTGAGGAGTAAGTAGAGGAATCAAAATAGGTGGGAAATAACCAGAAGCTGGCTATCAGAACCCCATCTCTTAAAGCGCTTCACACATTCTCCTTCAAGCTCTTGGGCAAGAGTCTGTGGAGCAATATTAGCAGCTTCTTTTTCCCTGCTGATGGTTGTGGGTGGGTTCCAATTCAGTGTCTACTGCAACTGTAAACTCTTACAAGTTAATCTGTATAATTCTCATAAAACAGATCAGAAGGAGTAATCTTTCTCTTAGCACACAGTGTACATAATACATAAGGAGATTATGTTAACTCTCTTGGGCTCCAAAGTACAAAACCTCAACAACACTGCCACAAGAAAGAACATGACTGTAAGTGAACATTTTACTTCAGGGGAAACTACAATTATTTGAAATATTTGAGCTCCCGGTAGGCCAGTGGAAGAACTAAGAAATCTCATCCTGCCTGAGCAGTGACCTTTAGGAGTGCAAGTATAATTGCAGCATATATTTCCACAACCTTCAGAGGTTTACAGCTTCTAATTTCACAATTTAAGAAGGGTTTTTTTTTTAAGAGACAAAAATATAGATGGTGCCAAGCTGTGCACAGGTTGTTGAGAGATCATGGTGGAAGGAGAAGGTACATTTTCCTTTGAAGTGGCCTCAGAGTGGGTAAGCATAGGATCTGAGACTTCAGAGAAAACCCAGCACACATACTTTGCATAACAGTAGTTTAGGAATCCTTGCCCTTTAAGCAAAAACAAGAGACTTCTCCCATGTAGCAGTAATTACAAGTTGCTGACAAGATGGGAACAGTGAAGGAGCTGGAGGCGTCTTTCATCAAAACTGTCCAGCTCTTAGATGTGGGATGCTGAGAAGAAACATCAGGTGGGTCTTCAATACCCAGATTAACAGTGCAACCATGAACTGAGTGACAGTTTTAGAAGGGTGTCAATGAGCAGTGTACATTCTTTTATCCTTACAGGGCTAATTCAGAAAGTCAGAAGCCTCCAAGGGTTCTGTGGATATATGATGTTGGTAGTGGACTCATGGTTGAGTGAAAGATCATTTGGTGGCATCAGTGTATGCAGTGGCTGTGGTGTCCATGGTTGTAGGGTCCTTGGAGGTGGGAGATGCTGTGATAGAAAATCATGGCCACTGCCTGTGCACCCCCACAAGGACACATCAGTTTATGCAATGGGCATGTTCGTACAATACCGATAAAATTGCAGTCCTGCTGTTGGCCCCATGTGGCTTCACAGGCAATTATTTTGGTGTCGCAATGCATCCAAACTGGGACAAACAGTGCGATCCTAAGCAGAGTTATACCCTTCTATGCCCATTGACTTCGACAAACTTAGAAGGGTGTAACTCTGTTTAGGATTGTACTGTGAGAGTCATTACCATCATAAACCTGTATGACTGTCATGACTTCCTCTCAAGGAACCTGAAAAGCATTGCACTGGAAAAAGTCTAAAGACTTCGCTTTCCTTATAAAATAACTTCCTCGAATCCATTTATGGGAGCCCTGACATATCAAGAAATTTTCATCTTTTTTTTTTTAAAAAAGCTCTAAGCAAATTTTTTAAAGCAAATTGGATCGAACACTCATCCATGGAGAAAAGGTGAGCTTGAATTCTCAATCAAGAGCTGGCTGGCACATGTGAAAAGAGTCTTCCAACACTTTTACCACTCTGGGAAGGGTGAAACATAAACCATGGTGTCAGGTTTCTAATAGGACAGTTACAGTGTAATCCTATGCAGAATTACTCCAGTCCATCTTTGTCTTTGGCATCCTCTGTTGGAAAATATAAGAAAATCTTTCTAAAGCAATTCATGGGTTATTATAATAGAGATAAATATTCCTGCCTGTGTCCCATCCCAAAGGTGGTAGGTAATAGGGCTAGGAATAATGACCCCTCTCTGACATTGGTGTTGTGTAATGCCAGGTCCATAAATAATAAGACCATGGTCCTTTGCAACTTCCTGCAGGACCAGAACATGGACTTGGAGTGCATGACCAAGACTTGGGTACGAGACGGGGAGACCATAGCTCATTCCCAGGTGGCTCTACCCAGGTTTTCAGCCCTTCGCCAATCCCGGACTAAGGGGTGGAGGGGAGGAGTGGCTCTGTTCATCCAGGAGGCTTACACCTTCAGGGCGCTCCCGCCACCAAAGCTCACAGGCATCGTGCACTGGCTTTGTGTGGGAAGCCGGGGAGAGTTTGGCTGTTTGGTTGGTGTACTGTCCACCTACTGCACCGACAAACAGCCTGTCATCCCTGTTGGAGGCTGTATTAGGCTGGGCACTGGAGTGACTTCAGTGTCCATGCTGATGACGCAGCTTCCACACAGGCGATGGGCCTAGTGATGTCCATGGTGGCACTTGGACTCTCCCAACTTGTAACGGCTCCTACCCATCAAGCGAAGCACTCGCTTGATCTGATCTTCGTGGCGGGGGTCACAGTGGACCGAATTAGTGCTATGGCAGTACCATGGTCAGACCACTATGCCCTGAAGGCCCGTGTGAACATTCCACCCCAACCCTGTGTGGGCGGCGAGTGCATTTTAGCTTGCCCACGGAGCCAAATGGACTCAGTGCGGCTCCAGATGGCCCTGCAGGATCTGATGCCCCCTGGTGGCTTGTTGGATGAACTTGTCAAGGACTGGCACAGCCGACTCTCAGCACCCATCGATGAGATCACTCCCCGGCGTCCTCTACACTCTCACTCTAGGCTTGCTCCATGGTATACGCAGGAGCTGCGGCTGATGAAGTGAGAGCTCAGACAGCTAGAGAAGCAGTGGTGGCATGCTCATGACGAAACTACAAGAGCATCCTATAGGATGTTTATGAGATCCTATGAGATGGCAGTCAAAGCTGTTAAACCTGAATATTATGCGGCTACAATTATGTCTGCAAGCTCTCACCCAGCCCAATTATTTTGAACAATTTGGAGTATTGCTACTCTGCCACAGGGCAGACTAAATGTTAAGAAACTGGAGATTGGCTATGAGGCCTTTGCGAGCCATTTTGCAGATAAAGTCTTGTTGCTCCAACATGACCTACCTGCCACAGTTGAAACAGTAAGGGAACTTGGGGCTCCATGCATGTCTTCTTGTCAAGTTCTGGGTTATTTCAGTCCACTCAGCCTAGAGGAGGCTGACAAATTACTCCTAGCTGTGCGCCCGACCACTTGCAGCCTTGAACCCTGCCCGTCATGGCTAATTAAGGGTGGCTGTGATGAGTTACGAGGTTCCCTAAGGGAAATTATTAACAAGTCCCTCTTGGAGGGGTGGTTTCCTGAGGCACTCAAGGAGGCAGTGGTCCACCCTGTCTTAAAAAAAACCATCTCTGGATCCAGCTGAGTTGGCCAACTACTGGCTGGTTTCCAATTTATCCTATTTGGGCAAACTAATTGAGAGGGCAGTGGCGGCCCAGCTACAGGGTTTTTTGGATGATGCCTCCATATTAGACCTCTGCCATGGGACACAGACAGCACTGGATGCCCTCATGGATGACCTTCAGGGGCATCTGGATTGAGGCAGTTCGGCAGTGCTGGTGTTGTTGGACCTGTCAGCAGTGTTTGACATGGTTCACCACCAACTACTGACCCACCGCCTCACTGACACTGGGATCCAGGGGTCTGCCTTGCAGTGGCTCTCCTCATTCCTAGATGCTAGGGGAACAGCTGTCCCAAAGGCACCCGCTTGTCTTCAGAGTGCCCCAAGGGGCGGTGCTTTCCTCGATGTTATTTAACATCTACATGTGTCCCCCTGCCCAGATTCCCCGAAGTCATGGGCTGGGGTGTCACCAATATGCAGATGTCACCCAGCTCTATCCGTTGTTGGGTGGCCAGTCAGATTCCAGTCCAGAAGATCTGGACCTGGCATTGCAAGCCATGGTCGGGTGGCTTAGACTGAGCCGACTGAAATTGAATCTGAGTCAGGGTGGGCCGAGGGTAGGAATCCCACTCCTGAACTTCCACAGGGCACCATTGGTGCCAGCATTGAGGGTTAGGAGTTTGGGAGTGCTCTTGGATGCTTCCCTTACGATGGAGGCCCAAGTAGCAGCCACTGCGAAGTCAGCCTTTTACCATTTTTGGCTGATTAAGCAGTTGGTTCCCTTCCTCAAATGCAATGACCTGGCATCAGTGATCCATGCAACGGTCACCTCAAGATTGGATTACTGTGATGCCCTCTACATGGGGCTGTCCTTGTCCCAAATTTGGAAGCTGCAGCTGGTGCAGAATGCAACAGCCAGGCTGTTGTTGGGTCTTCCTATGTGGGAACACATCCAGCCTGCGCTGAAAGCACTGCACTGGCTACCTATAGCGTACCGAATTTGGTTCAAGGTGCTGGTACTTACCTTTAAAGCCCTTTATGGACAGGGAACTACATACCTATATGTTCCCCAGCGAGCACTTTGATCTGGTTCCCAAAATGGCCTGGTTCTTCCAGGCCCCAGAGAAGCCAGGCTTGCAGCAACGAGGGCCAGGGCCTTCTCAGTGGTGGCCCCACACTGGTGGAATGAGCTCCCAGAAGACATCAGGGCCCTGCAGGACCTTTTACAGTTCCACAGGGCCTGTAAAATGGAGCTCTTCCACCAGGCCGCTGACAAGACCCAGACCATGCACTTAACATACTCTTGCCATTTTACAATGCCACTGCTAGCACTTTATGTACTGTTTTTAGACTTAACTTATTGTAATTTTATTTAAGAAATTGTTTTATTTACTGTAATCTGTTGTGAGCTACCCTGAGCCTGCTGCAGCGGGGAGGATGGGATAAAAGTTAAATATCTGAGCCTGTGGGTCTTACCACTCCAGTGCTGGCAGCACTACCACTTTATTCTGCAACTGTTGTCTCCTGCAACTGCAAAAGTCACATGATATCACAACCTGAAATCTTCAATATTATATTTTGATTGAACTCTACGGTCTTCTGGAAGATCCCAGGCCAGAAAAGCATTTGGCCAGAAAATCACCTCCACATAAATACTCTTGACAGCACGGGTAAATTTGCTTGTTTTTTTTTAATGGATACATCAATAATGTGGCAACACCCTCAGGAATGCTGGGGCCATTTTCAACGGCACCACGTGGAAACTTCCTCCATGTGGTAAGATGTTCAACTGATGTGGTTCATCAGATCTGAACACTTGCTTTCACCTTTGGTCGATAGTTCCAGGACCACTTGCAAAAGCTCAAATGAAATCAATATGCAGTGAGCTTTTCCCCCCTTCAAATTTAAACTTTTAAGAATGCTTATTCAACATATATGAAAATACATAACAGTTATAGAATAACAGAATATGACAACGAGAAAAGAAGCAAAAAAAGTAAATAAAATCAATTGTCCGATTTCTATCCTTTTAAAGACAATATTTATATATCAATTTCCCAAGTGAGCCCCCTACCTGTTGATATCTAAATCCACAGATTGGGAAGGAATGGAAGAAGAACCTAAGAAAACTATTCCAATGGCCTTTCCAGTTTGTATGCTATATTATTATTGTTATTGTTTGTAGCCCCCACCTTTCTCGCTGGGACCCCAGGCTGGTTACAAGTATGATTTTTTTTAAAAAAAGTTCTTCTCAATCAGTAGATGAATTGACAGCACAGGGAATTCAATGTAACAGATTTCTGCAAAGTCATGGTTTTAATTAATGCCACTCAAGTTTACCGTATACAAATCTCACATCTTTATAGGAATCTTTGCATAATGACAGGGGCAACTAAATCCCAAACTTATGGTGACTGCCACTCACCTGCCCAATGCTCCTCACAAACAGTGAACAAGGGGCGGTTTTGTTGGCTAATCCCGGCAATGTACTGCTGCACTCCATGACAATTGCCTGGGGAATCATTATAATGCAGGACACAATCCAGATAATGACAATGCTCTTCCTGGCTCGCTTGGCTATGCTTTTAAACATCAAAGGGTGACAAGTTGCATACCATCGATCCAGTGCAATGCAGCTGAGTGTCAGCACAGAAACAGAAACTGACATGGTCCAGGAAGAAAAGCAAAACATTAGCCAAGCTTCTCCAGTCCATAGCTTCTAGGAATCATTGTGAAACGATTGATCAAGTCAAAAATGGTAACCAAAAGAGATCTTTCTCTTAGGTCTTTAATGATTCTTTCAGATCAATGAAGCAGTGTACTCGCTCTCTGTTGCATCTTTTGATAAGAGCCATAAAACCGACTTTTAACTTTAACTTTAACTAACTATTTAGACTCTAAATTGATAAGAAATTGATAAGAAGTAGTTTTTGGAATCCTGCTCTTCCCCCTTTTAAGCAGCTGGTTTATCTGGCTGTTTTAGCTGATATCTTTGGCGGCCTCCTGTGTGTTTTCTCCTGGCAACAAAACAAGATAATTTGTGACAGCTGTGAGATTCTTTCAGATCAAATTACACTTCTCATTCCATGGGCCCAGTCCAGCAGATGTTAGTGGCAACTAAGACTCATGGAAAGCAATGGAATTGGACACAGGTAGTACTGTTCTCCCAAACAGTAGATAAGTGGTCTGGATTGTACCCCTTAGACTGCACAACTTTGAATGTTTCTCCATTCAGAAGTATTTCCTGTACATTGAAAACTATGTTAGGTTAGAACCCCAACATGATAGCTTTCTGTGGGTATGCAGTTTTCATTCACATGAGCTTCTAACTGCAACTGGAAGAGACCTATCCCTCAAAGAGATTTTGGTCCTCATGTGCTGTTATTGAGAACTCAGCTTTATTTGATTTAACTTTGTTGGCTTCTATCCAGTGTTCCCTCTAAGCTGAGTTAGTGTGAGCTAGCTCACAGTTTTTTAGCCTCCGGCTCACACATTTTTGTCTTAGCTCAGGAAGGATGGCTCCAGGGCAAACTAATTTATGTAGTAGCCAAATCACTAGCTCACAATTTCAATGCCAGTAGCTCAGAAAGTAGAATTTTTGCTCACAAGATTCCAGAGCTTAGAGGGAACATTGCTTCTATCCCATTCTTTTCAGGCTATTTTTTTGTGCAAACTCCCACGTGTATCATTAAGGGAACCTGCATCACAAAATACCCTGGCATGTTTAGCAGAGGCTATGTTTTGTCCTGTTACTTGTATCAGGCAAAAGTAGCGAAGAGCTAAGATACTCTTGTGCTGATAGTTTATCATTGTTTTGATTTTATGGAAAATTGTACTAATGGTTGCACATTGTAACATGTATTTAAGGGCATTTCCAGCAGCTGATGGGTGAAAGTTTTTCTAGCCCCTCCCCCGTGACAGACTCCCACATCTGACACAAGTGGTCTGCAGCAGGAGGAGGAAGCAGGAAAGTCCTGTTCTATGAGTTCCACCCCGTTCACAGTTGTTGGGCTATAGCTCTCTCTATCCTGGTATCTATTTGACTTCTCAGTATGTTTCATTTCCTTTCAGTTATTGCAGATGGACTGAATTTTATTGTTCTTCTGGTTATTGTTTTAAGGTACTTTCATAATGCAGTTTGTACTTAATGTATGTTTGACAATGGAAGCTTTGGCACAGTGGAACAAACGATCCTTTTAAAAATTGCACGATTCCAATTTGAAATAGGAAGTCTTATGTAATGCACTAAGTTCAGAATGCACTAAGTTCAGAATGAAATAAACGTCTACATTACAGTGCCTAACAGGTACAGATTCTGTTGCACTGAACATAAGGGACACCTCAAACCTGGAAAAAACGATACCTGCAAATAAAGGATCACCTTACAGAGGCTGTTCCCAAGGAACCATGTCTCGGTGCTGTCCACCACTAAAGTTGCTGGAACAGGTTGACTATGAACCACTAAAGTTGCAGGGACAGGTTGACTGTCCACCACTAAAGTTGCAGGGACAGGTTGACTATGAAATAATTGGTCACTGCCCACTTGTGATGATTCTTCCACACTGCGGCACAAACTGAATTTTGCAAAGAAGAATCAATACAGAAGAAAATAAAAACCCACATGGAATTCAGAACTGCAACCTGCTACAGCTTCTTACATTTTCAATCTGAGAAGTTCTAGATATGGAGATGTGAAATAAAAGACCTGTAAAGTCACTGTTCTTTAATGTATGCACTTTTAAGTTGTGATTTGTTTTCACCATAATAACAAATAACACTGACAAAAATTTGAGAAGTGTTTTTATAGGCAAACCTCACCCTATTAATTTTATGTTTTTATAATATTTGATAATGTCTAACTACCTAGCTAAAATATATGGCAACAGGTTAAACACAACTGCAGCTCCTTCCAGCCCTTGGATCAAAGTGACTGCAATTCATCTGTTTGGCCACAGTGTGTCAGCAGAAGTTGGGAAACAGTAAGAACTCAGCAGCCTGCTTGTTTGTATCCCAAATACAACTCTGATAACCTTTTTGCTTCTAGCCAAGTTTTTCCAACAGGGAAAGAGATTTCCCAAGGGAAAGACTGCTTTTCTTTGCAAAATAAAGATATATGCATTGGGCCAGTATAAAGTCCAAAACCAGCTGCAGGCTAATGTCAACTGTTAGGTGGCATTTCCTTTTTTCACCTAACAAATTCACCTTATCTGTCAAAATGGCCACTATTTCCCCACTGCCTTTCATAATTGTAAAGAGATGAGGACAGAGGCAGTGGCCAGGGACCAGCTACAAGGCACAAGTGTCTGTGTGACTGGTGGAAGTGGTGCCCCAAATTTGTTGGTGATTCTTTGACAGGCCCTGGTTAAGACTCTGAGGTTCCCGGGGGTTGAATGTTCACCTGAAGTCCCTCTTCTTTTTCACAACACTCTGTGTCCCTGGCATTTTTAAAATTCAGTTGGAACTCAGTTCATTTTGTCCCGAGCCAATTTATAGCAACCCTGGACTTCCAAATACTAACCAGGGCTGAGCCTGTTTAGCTTTATGCTTTTTGATGAAATCAGGCTAGTCTGGGCTATAGAGGACCTATACGTGCAATCTTTTAAAGAGGCTGTGGTATTTGACATCACAATTTAAAGCAGCTATATTAGGCTGGATCTTATGACATCCTCCCACCAATTCATCCTCCAACAAATAAAGATTTTTCTCTCTGTCAGAAAAAAAGCCATTCTCTGTTGGTGGAAGTCTTTGTCCCTTGAAAAGAGACTTATCAGAAGTCGGAGGGTACAGTTTAGTGGAAGGGAGTCAGGTGATCCAGCCAGGGCTATTTTTGGGCAGGAACGAACTGGAACGGCTTTCCTGCTGGCTTCTGAGTTAGCCATGCCCAGCTCCCAGCAGCCCTCAGTTGGGCTTCCTCTTTCTTCCGGAGCCAGCATGTGTTGCTTCAGCCAGGAAGGTAAGGAAGCTCCGGGCTGCTCTGGGCTGGGTGGCAGGGTGTGCTGTCGGGGTGGTGGGGGTGGTGGCAAGGAGGCCGGCGGGTTGGCGGGGACTGCTTTTGGGGTGGCGAGGGGCTTCAGAGAGCACCCAGGCTGGCCACGGCAAGCCTGGGGCTCTAATGAGGCCAGAGGTGACTGCTTTCAGGGCGGGGGTGTGGCAGAGAGGCCGTCGGGCTGGTAGGGACTGTGTTTGGGCAGTGGCGGCAGCGGGGGGGGCTTCAGAGAGCACCCAGGCTGGCCATGGCTAGCCTGTGGCTCTGATGAGGCCAGTGGGCTGGTGCTGACTGCTTTCAGGGTGGTGGTGGTGGAGAGGCCAGCGGGCTGGCAGGGACTGTTTTTTGGGTGGTGGTTGGGGCCCTCAGAGACCACCCAGGCTGGCTGCAGCAAGCCTGAGGCTCTAATGAGGCCAGCGAGCTAGCGCCGACTGCTTTCGGGGCGGTGGGCGGTGGAGAGGCCGGCAGGCTGGTGGGGACTGTTTTTGAGGCAGTGGGGGGTCTCTGGTGAGGCCGGTGGGCTGGTGGCGACTGCTTTCAAGACATCGGAGGACACCCAGTCTCTCTCTGTCCCTCTCTGTTCTCTCTCTCCCTCTCTCTGTATGTGTGTCTGTTCCTCTGTTTGTTTGTCTCTCTCTCTGCCCGGTTTCAATACACGTGGATGTGTTGCCTCGGTTTCCCATTGGTGGGTGCGCGTGCGGGGAAGCAAGCAAGAGCCGGTGTGTGTGTGTGTCCCGTCCTGTTACTGAGGGAGCTGCTGCCTTTCTCCACCCCCATTTACCACCACTTGGCAAGGAGTGCGCAAGTCCTTCTCACCACCGTCCAGCCCCGATGGTGGCTGATCTAAAGTGCATGGGAGATCAGGAGTCTTTTGCCCTCCAGGTTGTGAAAGTGCAGCAGTCTCCGGCTCTTTCTGTGTGTCATTAGTAACCTGACACCATTTGTGTGCAGGGAAAGCCCAATCATCATGCAAGGAACTAGGAGGCTTTTCAGCCTCTCAGAGCTGTGCCATGAGGACCTGAAGGGATCACGCTTTCATAGACAATGTGTGGTTTAGATACACCCCACCCCAGCTTTTTATACTGTTTGTTAAGGATAATCCTAACTGCAAAAGCCAGTGGAGTTTCCATTCGGTTCTCGGTTTCTTTTCAGCCTTCTGTGCCTTCCAGTAGGCAGCATGTGTGTTTGTATGACTTGGCATAAATTCATGGTCCATCTAGTTTTTGGGTTTTTTTAATATCTTGTAATGTCAGAACTAAAGGGCTGTCAGGTCCGCAAATGTTGATGGTAAAACCTCTACATCTACTATATCATTTATTATTGTTGTTGAGATCCAAGTCATATCTAACCTTGAGGAAGATTTGTGACTTGCTGAGAAAAACATAAAGTCTAATTTGTTTATGTTTCTGATTCTCCATGAGTCCACCAAACTAAATTCTTCTGCCAATCGTAAAAAAGTATTTGGGAGTTCATTTCCTTGCTTCTGTTTCCCTGTTTGCTTTCTCCTGTCCAAGGCTCTATCAAATATAGCATTGTAGTCTCCAATTATACAAATTTCTTCATACATTTGTTTTGAAAGACTCTTCTGTAATGATTTATAAAATTTCTCCTGTTCCTGATTTGGCGCATATATATTGACTGTCATTTTAGCTTGCCTCTGTATTTTCACTATCAATACTCTTCCATCTTCTGAATCATATAACAGTTCTGGATGCAGATAGTCCTGGACGTATGTAACTACCCCCCCCACCCCTATCCGCTGACAAAAGGTTTCCCCAAACTTTTTTACTTCTAAAAACTTCTGGTCTGGGTGTTTAATATGAGTTTCCTGTAGGCAAATAACATCTAACTGCATCCATTAACATTTATAGAGATTACTTTTAGTTTCGTTCTATCCATCTTTCAAATCTTTTTTGCTTCCTTTTTTTTTTCTTATCCTGCAATCTCGTAACAAGTTGAAATGGAACTGTCTTGGGTTTTTTCTTACCAGTCTCTTTTTTGGGTCCTAATGCACCTTGTTCCTGAGATTCCTCATCTGAATCCTTTGAATCTTCTTCTTCTCCTTGGGCTCCTAAGTCTTATCCATATATCTTTAAGAAATCATCTGCTTTAAATGTTGAGTTTATTCTATGTCTTTTACCTTTATGCATGAAAAAACACCCTCAGGGAGCAGCCATCTGTAAGGTATTCTGTTTTTCCTTAAAAGGCTTGTAAATTGTGTGTACTCTTGCCTTTTCTCTCTCACCCTCCATGGAACTTCCTTTAGTATTCTGATTTCAGTTCCCTGTATTTGAAGAGGTTTCTCATTTGAAGTTTTTAGAATAGTATCACGTATGGTTCTCTTGTGAAATATTACGTGTATTTCCCTGGGTACTTTATTTCTTCTTGCATATGCAAAGTTCATTCTGAACACCACATCAATCTCTCCAAATATTTATTGTGCATTTTCTTCTTCCATATAATCTGCTAAAATGTGTGCCATATCTGCTTTGACATCTTCATCCTTTTTTTCAGGAATGTTCTGAAATCTCAAAATATATGCTGCTTTTTAAATCTCCAATCTTATAATTGTATCTTCTATCAATTCTTGCTTGGTTTTTATCTCTTGTATTTGCTGACCCACCTCCTCAGATTTATTTTCTAGTTGGTTTGCTGTCTTCACCAGAGTAGCTATCTCTTGTTTGCTTCTAACCCTAGAAAAAACCTTATACCTGGTAGCACCTGTGCAGATGGGGGAAGACAGTAAAAGAAATATCCCATAAAAATAAAATGTACTAAGTGAAGCCAAAAAAAAAGAAGATATTTTTTTAAAGGTTCCTTATAAAAGAGAGGGGGGGAGTGGCTGGATTCCAAAAGCAGGAGGATGGGGAAAAATACAATAGAGAGAAAGGCACGAAGCAACAACAGCACGGAGAGGTTAAAATTAAAAGCAATGTCATTAAACTAGCTAAGATAAACACACATTACCTAGGCTGTAGCAGGTTCCTCAGAGCATGTACAAAGTTCCTTGCGGTAACAAGAAGCTGAAGGAATCCTTAACCCCTATACAACTTGAGGGGGTGACATTATGCATGGGATAGAGAAAGTAAAGGTAAAGGTAAAGGTTCCCTTGCTCGAAAGCCAGTCGAATCCGACTCTAGGGTTGCGGTGCTCATCTCCGTTTCAAAGCCAAAGAGCCAGCGCTGTCCGAAGACGTTTCCGTGGTCATGTGGCCGGCATGACTAAACACCAAGGTGCACGGAACGCTGTTACCTTCCCACCGAAGTGGTACCTATTTATCTACTTGCAATTTCTTGCTTTCGAACTGCTAGGTTGGCAGGAGCTGGAACTAGAGACAGGAGCTCACCCTGTCTTGCGGCACCCGGGTCTTGAACCGCTGAACTACTGACCTTCCACAGCCTGCAGTTCAGTGTCTTAACCACTTGAGCCACCGCAGCTCCTGTATAGAAAGAAATACTTTTCTTCCTTTCTCACAGTACAAGAACTCGTGGACGCTCAATGAAATTAATGAGCAGTAAGCTTAGAACAGTTAAAAGGAAGTACGTCTTCACCCTAAGAGTAATTAACACATGAAATTCACTGCTGCAGAAAGTGGTGGCAGCTACAAGCATAAACAGCTTCACGATGGATTGGATAAACATATGGAACAGAGTTCCATCAATGGGTATTAACCACAAGGTATAGATGGATCACTATGTCTGGGCAGTGAGGCTCTGTATTCCTAGTGCTTGGGGAGCAAAAGTGGGAGGGCTTCTGGGGTTCTGGCCCCACTGGTGGACCTCCTGATGACACCTGGGATTTGGCCACTGTGTGAGACACAGAATCTGGGACACCCAGATTCAAATCTCTACTCTGTTTTGAAAGCTTACTGGGTGATCTTGGGCTAGTCACTAATTTCTCAGCCTAACCTGCTTCACAGAGTTGTTGTGATGAGGATATAATGGAGGAGATTGCTATCCACAAATATGTACATATTTGAGAAGTCATGAAAATAAATCTGTTTTATTTCTGAAACAACCATATAATGGTAATCTCCACCATCACAGTATCTAGAGTTCACACCAGTTTGGTGTAAGAGCCAGTTTGGTGTAATGGTTAAGAGCGGTGGACTCTAATTTGGAGAACCAGGTTTGATTCTCCACTCCTCCACACACAGCCAGCTGGGTGACCTTGGGTAAGTTACAATTCTATTAGAGCTGTTCTCTCAAAAGCAGTTCTCTCAGAGATCTCTCAGCCCCACCTACCTCACAGGGTGTCTGTTGTGGGGAGAGGAAGATTATTGTAAGCCACTCTGAGACTCTGAGTGAAGGGCAGGTAGGCTTGCCTGTCCCCAGGTGGGGGCGGGGATCCCCTGATTTTGTGGGCTCTACTGGCAAGGGAAACCCCACCCCCAAACAGACGTCCCCAAATGACATTGGCGACTTCTGGAAGTGATGTCATCATGTTGGTGAAATCAGGGGCAATGCTCTACTTTTTGGGCAAAACTCTATGGTTTGTAGCCATTTTTACCATAGAGTTTTGCCAAAATAGTAGAGCATTGCCCTGACACTGCTGATGCAATGATGTCACTTCTGGAAGTGACCTCAGCACATCACTGATGTCCCCACCCACCCCTGGAACACTCTCCAAATCTTTCTGCTGGCAGGAGGAAGGCACCTGGGAACCCTAAGGATGGGATATAAACCAAACTCCTCCTTCCTCTTCCCATCTCCCACCACCCATCTATGACTGGATCTTCTGTGGTTTAAAAAACATAAGTAAAGCCCCATTGGGGAGAAAGTCTAGCTTTGGTCCATGGCATGGGCAAAGAGAAAGCCACTTTCCTTTCCCTGCACCATTTCTCCAGTCATAATTCTCTCAGATTTTAAGGGGAAGGGGAATTTGCTTGGAGAAAATGGCATGGCCAGTCCACTTCTGCATTTCTCATCAGATGTGTTTGTTCCCATTAACTGCATTGAGCATAGTTTTAAAATGGTAGATCTATTGTGCATCTTCCAAATTATGTTTAGTTTGGCATTTAGAACCTTATAATCCTCAGATTTTTTCCAGAATTCTAATGGGAGGAGGGAAAACCTTCCAGCACTCTACATCTTCCCAAAATCGTGGTAGCAGCATTGTGAACCCTGTATTACAAGATAATGGGCGTCTTAAATGTCTATTAAACTCATATTCTGTTCAAATTAAATCTAATTATTTTATGAGTCCTAAGAGTATATTACATTGATTTTACTGTTTAAGCTATTGCCATCAAGTGTTAGGAAGTGTTCAATAAATCCACCAAGTACCTCAGATTTTAGACCCCAAGATTCGTAAACTGAAGTGTGGCCCAGGATCCTCACTCTTGTTTTGGGAGTCAAGAGATATACCTACAGTTGGGTATTCCTGCCATTATTTATTAGTTCCCAGAGAGATGCTGTTTGTATATCAAAAGGTCGGTAATGGATTTGACCAGGACGGTAAGAACTTTAGTGTGAAATCAAACTTACTTTGATTGAACTTCATGCTTACACACAAATTGAATCCTAGAGTTGTTTGTCTTAATATTGTTGCTTAATGTCCAGCTTGAAGACTGTGCCAGATAACATTGCCAACCTCCAGGTGGGGCCCAGAATTTCCACAAAATTATAATTGATCTGCAGACTGCAGGGGTCAGTTCTCATAGAGGAGATGGCAGTGTCAGAGGGTGGACTTCAGAGCATCATATCCCTGCTAGCTCCTTCTCCTTCCCAAACTCTGTCCTCCCCAGGCATCGCCGCCAAATCTCCAGATATTTCTGAACCTGGAGTTGGCAACCTTGATTGCAACTGCACAATAGCTGCTTGTACTACCGGGTCATGACTCAGTCTGGTCTTTCCTGCCTTTTCTTTTTGTTCTCTATGCAAGGGACACTGTACTGCAAAAACGTATGAGATGCATCTCTTTAAGTAGTTTTTAAAAGTTTCCCCCCCAACAGATCTGGGGAAAGGAAATAAGCTACAACTCCCATGAGGCCATGCAAGACTACGAATGTGTAGATGTATCTGGATCTAGAACCAGATTAATGGAGTAAGTCTCAGCACAAAATATACATGATTTTCTTTTCCCTTTAACAATATACCTTTTTAATTGGAGCAGCAGCAGCACTGCCAGATGGAATGCTGGTATTTGGGACCTAGCAGCTGTGACTAAACAATCAAAAACATTTGAGATAAAAACAGCCTATCATGATATGAGCTGAACTAATTGTTAATCATGTATCCATGTACTGAACCACCAAGGACTATCACATTATCCCAATGGAATTTTTGTTCCTACAAGCATACAAAGGAAGTTAGAAAAAAGTGGGGCTAAAGATCCTGATGTTATTGTGTTGTTTCTCTCCTCTTTCTCACCGCTGTGGTCACACAAGCAGTTTGCCATGATATAGTAGCATTACCTTTGCAGATTTAAACAGCAGGATAGGATGACAACATCTGCCTTCCGTACCACAGTTATCGGTACCCTGTGTTGCCACGCTTTGGAAGCGGAGTAATCAGGCACTGGGGACCGTCCAGTATTAACAGATGCCAGCTCTTCTACTCTGCTTTCCCAGATGTCTGAACTCTCCTGCCATATGCACATGCACCCGCCTGCATTTAAAAAAAAAACCCTGATCGGGCAGCGCACTCCATGGCTGAGGTGCTGTAGTAATGTAAGGAGGTGCTGTAGTAATGAGTGCACGGGGAAACTGCCCCAGGGTTTGCTGTCTCGTTGATCTCCACCTTTAAATCAGTGCAATTAGAGGCGCACCCAGATCGCAGCAAGCCTCCAGTGCTGCAGCCCATATTTCTTGATACTTTCAGCAAAATTAGAAAAACCAGTAAACAAGTTGTTCACATTTCTAATTAAACCCTTGCTTTTAATATCATTGTTTTTCAAAATATCAATAGAACCCACATTTTTACCATTTTAGACTCAAATGCTTAACATTCAGATTATACATATTAGCACTTTTTCATTTGCATGGTGTTTATCACAGAGAATGAAATACATTGATTTGAATTCAAGGAAAGTCAAGCTAAGCATGAAAACAGGAAAAACTGTGAATGTGACTCCAACCAAGAATCAGTCAGTGTCCACAATGCTGGCCTGCTGCTTGTTCAAAGACTCAGGCCCCTTCCCTGCTCCAAAGTCTGCCTTTATGGACCTTCTGAACCTGACCGTTTGTTCTCTGGGGATCGGGGATGCCATTTCTTGTCATTAGCAGTACTTGAGAAAACACCAGTTTTAACGAAATACTCTTCATATAACAAGTTGAGGACCTGGGACACTGGAAGCAATTTCAAGTAGTGATAGTTGAAATGAAATATTCTGAAAGTGAAAGTTGAAGCTTAAGTTAGGTGGAAAGCTGCTAAGCTTATTAGGGAGAATAATGCGGCCCTTCCATTTTAGAACACCAATTTTCTGATACTGTTAGGGGGGAAAAATCCATAAATAATATATGGAAAGGAGAAAATTTCCTCAGTATTGGCGTACACTTCCAGCAATCGTTGTGAACAATTTGAGAAGGTCTTAAAAGTAAACACTGTTTTTTATATGACTCAGTCTAATGGCATATTAAATGCTATTACCAGGCAGCCAGCTTGGCTTCCGAGTCAGACAAGGACTCTCTAGAAGATCCATTCAAATTCTTCATCCATCTTGAAGCTCACTGGGTGACATAAGAACATAAGAGGAGCCCTGCTGGATTGGACCAGTGGTCCACCTAGTCCAGCACCCAGTCTCACACAGTGGCCAACCAGTTCCTCTGGAGGGCCAACAACAGGGCATAGAGGCCGAGCCCTTGCTCTGATGTTAGCTCCTAACTCTGGAATTCAAAGGATGGCTGCCTCTGAACTCAGAGGTTCCTCCATGAATCTATCTAATCTCCTTTCAAAGCTGTCTATGCCTGTGGCTATAGCTACGTACTGTGGCAGTGAATTCAACATTTTAATCATTCACTGTGTAAAGATTTCCATTTGTCCATCCTGAGTCTACTGCCCATCAGGTTCATTGGATGCCCTCGAGTTACAGTATTTTGGGAGAAGGAGAAAAAGTTCTCTTTGTCAACTCTCTCCACCTCATGCATAATTGTATAAACCTCAATCATGTGTCTCTCTCCCCCACCCCCAAGTCATCTCTCTTCTAAACTGAAAAGTTCCAGGCTCTTCAGCTTTACTCTTAGGGAATCCCCTAATCATCTTGGTTGCCCTCTTCTGTACTTTTTCCAGCTTTGCAGTGTACCAAAACTGTACACAGTATTCCAAAAGAGTCTGCACCATAGATACAGGAGCATTATAATATTGGCTGTTTTATTTTCAATCACCTTCCTAATAATCCCAAACACGGGGTTGGCCTTTTTCACCATTGCAGCACACTAGGTTGACACTTTCATTGAGCTGTCTACTAACTTTTCCCCTCTCAGTTTCAACAATGTAAAGATTTCCATTTGTCCATCCTGAGTCTACTGCCCATCAGGTTCATTGGATGCCCTCGAGTTACAGTATTTTGGGAGAAGGAGAAAAAGTTCTCTTTGTCAACTCTCTCCACCTCATGCATAATTGTATAAACCTCAATCATGTGTCTCTCTCCCCCACCCCCAAGTCATCTCTCTTCTAAACTGAAAAGTTCCAGGCTCTTCAGCTTTACTCTTAGGGAATCCCCTAATCATCTTGGTTGCCCTCTTCTGTACTTTTTCCAGCTTTGCAGTGTACCAAAACTGTACACAGTATTCCAAAAGAGTCTGCACCATAGATACAGGAGCATTATAATATTGGCTGTTTTATTTTCAATCACCTTCCTAATAATCCCAAACACGGGGTTGGCCTTTTTCACCATTGCAGCACACTAGGTTGACACTTTCATTGAGCTGTCTACTAACTTTTCCCCTCTCAGTTTCAACAAGTTCAGACCCCATTAGCTTATATTTGAAGTTGGGATTTTTTTTGTCCCAATGCACATCACCTTACATTTACCAACACTGAACTTTATTTGCCACATTTTTGCCCACTCATCCTGTTTGCACAGATGTGCCTGGACCTCTTCACAGTCAGCCATGGTTTTCAGTATCCTAAATAATCTTGTGTCATCTGTAAACTTTGCTACTACACTGCTCACCCCTAGCTCCAGACCATTTATAAATAAATAGTACTTACCCCAGTACTGATCTTTGTGAGACCCCACCGCTTACTTCCCTCCATTGTGAGAACTGTCCATTTATTCCTACTCTTTGCTTCCTGTTATTTAACCAGGTTTTAATCCATAAGAAAACCTGTTCTCTTATCCCATGACTGCTGAGTTTACTCAGGAGTCTTTGGTGACGTACCTTGTCAAAAGTCTTTTGAAAGTCCAGGTATGTAATGACTACTGGGTCACTGTTGTCTACATGCTTATTCACTTTCTCAAAGAACTCCAAAAGGCTGATGAGCCAGGAGCCTTTGCAGAAGCCATGCTGATTTTCCTTCAGCAGGATTTGTGTGCCTAACAATTCTATCTTTGATTACAGTTTCTACTAATTTGCTTGGGACAAACATTAGACTGACTGGCCTGTCATTTCCTGGTTCCTCTCTGGACATCTTTTTAAAAATGGTGTAACATTTGCTACTCTCCAGTCTTCTGGTACGGTGGCTGAATTTAGTGATAGTTGATCTACTAACCCATATATGTAACCTATCTCACATTTGAGTTCCCTAAGAACTCCTGGGTATATGCCATCAGGACCTAGAGACTTACCGGTTTTCAATTTCCCCAATAGGCCTAGAAGCTCATCTCTGGTGACCTCAGTTTGACTCAGTTCTTCAGACTCCCTTTCTGAAAATAGGGGCTGTGGTATGAGTATGTGCCCCACACTTTCCACAGTGAACACAGAAGCATCTCTGCCATCTCCCCTTAACAATCCCTTAAGGGCCCAACTGTTTCTCTGGTTGCTCTCCTGCTTCAGATATATTTAAATATTATTTGTCTTGATGCTTTTAGCAACCTGCTTTTCTAATTCCCTTTTTGTATGCCTAACTATTGACTTATATTTATTTTGCTGTAGCTGGTAGTCTCTCCTGTTCAATTCATTGGAACAGATCTTCCAATTTTAAAAGAAGCCTCTTTACTTTTTATAGCTTCCTTAACTTGTGTTGTTAGCTATGCAGGCCTTCTTTTATACTTGGAATGCGTTCTGTCTGGGCTTAAATTAATGTGGTTTTGAATACTTTCCAAGTACCCTCCAGGGATTTGACTCTCTTATGTTTCTGTTTCACCTTCCTTTTTGCTATCTCCCTCATTTTTGTGAATTTCCCTCTCTTGAAATCAAATGTTACCTTGGGCCAGTCATTCTCACTCAACCTACTGAGGATAGAACTGGGAATAAAAAATCATAAATTGGATAAGGAGCAGCATAAACATGTAATGTACAGATTAACAGTACAACTAAGATATCTCTACTGCCAATAATCTGTCTGAAAATGCTTGTAAACTGGGATTCAGTAGGCATAATCTAAAAACACCAGTAGTATCAATAGCATTTTTAGGACCCAATTTGCCACAAATGTTGCTGCAGTCTTCAAATGGAACAGGAAATTTTATGCAGACTGATTCCACATAATCATTCACAAGAAGTGCTCTACATTATATTTCAACTTTATTTGTTTTCAAAATAGAACTGGCTTTCTCTAACAAGCAGCTGTTTTACTTTGCGAAATACATTAGAAGTTTATCACACATTTTGGGAGATGGGACCAGGGACCTTTCCCTGGATCTTTTCAATTTGTGAGACTCTTGTGCTGCCATGCTTTCTGGCTGCCATTTCAAAACAGTGCCGTGTACTACCAATACATTGCAATTAAGAGAAAGGCAGCAATCACAACACTTTGGTTCATTTTTGCATTGGATTTCATGCCAGCATTGTGCTGACTGGTAAGCATTCTCCACAACTGGCATCATAAGGTGAATCTGGAAAAGAAAAGCAGTAGTACATTAATATGTGTTGGTCTACTTTACAAGGATGTTGTAAAGATTACATGAGAAACCTGCATTGAACTTTAATAAAAGGTGTAACTCTGTTTTGGATTGAATTGCTAATTACAGGTTCTATTTTCTAAATAAGATGAAGGAAATGTAGTAAGAATTAATACAAAAGGTGCTTGTAGCATTAGTTATGCTTCAAAGCCACTTATTAGCAATTTGAATGCAAATGAAGCAAGACTGATTTAAGGAAGAAAACATAATACCTGTTCCAGCTCCTAGAACAGCTCATAGTGGTAGTGAGAAGAAATAAAGTCAAATAAGGACATAGTGCCTAATTAACCTTCTGGAATTTGTCCCTGCATGTTTTAACAGCTGCTAAGTGTTTCATTGGGATGGAAGATGTCATACTACTACAGCCTGATCTCATCTGAACTCAGAAACTAAGCAGGGTCAGTACTTGGATGGGAGACCCCCAAGGAAAACTCTACGTTGGAAGGCAATGGCAAACCACCTCTTCTTCTCACTTGCCTTGAAAGCCCTTGCTGGAGTCGCCATAACTCTGTTGCAGCAACAGAGCACTTACATAGAGAAGAGTTTTATCAACACTTCGATGTCAGCCCTGAGAACAAAAGGGCAACTATCCAGGTACATTCACAATATACATCTCTCAGGTGCTAGAGATTAACAGTAGGACATGTGTATGCAAATATTATTTGTTGATGTTCTTGTCATGTTATATATTAATCCAGTTTCATTTTCTGATGGTTTCAAGTAGAAGCACATTTCCAGCTAAGATTTTTCTTGTCCATCCAATTGCAATGATTTTTCTTTTTTAGTGATTGTACCTCTTGCCCAACAGATCCTTCTTGTCAACTGTAACATATGTAGGCGAATGGGTCCCTTGTTTTATAGGCAAGAGAGGGCAAATCATATTCAAGACATAAATGATTTGGGCTCATTCTCAATGGAAATCACAAGCAATAAAACTTTCCCCCCCCCAATAAACGCTTTTATTAGTTTCATAGAAAAGTACTACAGAGAGAAAGGAAAGAAATAAGAAACAGAGGCCCCGGTCACATGTAAGGGTTTGGCCCGGGAGAGGGATGGATCGGGGCCGCAGCAAACGGGCACGATCTCACCGCGACATCTGGGAAGCGGTGCGCACCCGTCCCCGATTTTGAGCCCAAACACTGAAAGCACTGGTCCACACTCCTTCCGGATTGGGGCGGCTTCAATGGCGGCAGCCATGGGGTATTCCACTAGCAAGATTCAGCAGACAGGGCACTGGAAATCATGTTGTTACAGGGGATATGTGCAGGATTGCAAGGTTTAATGCAGCAAGGGTCCCCCAAATAATGGTTTAATGTTATGTGTAGGTTATTAATGGGGTTCCTCTTACATGTGCTATGGGCTGTGGGGCGAGACAAAGAGTCACCATCTGCGGCCACAGCTTGGTCTTTTGGGCTGCTCACCGGGCCAGGAGGACACCCATCGGTTCTCAACTGGGCCTTAGTGACTGGGCTGTTGTCAAATGGATGGGAAGGAGGGGCATAAGATGGCCTGCACTACTTCCCCTGTTATTCGAGGAGAGGCGGGGCCTCCTCCAAACGTTCAGGTGGCGCACCTAGGGGGTAACAACCTAGGTCTAATGAAGGGCAAAGCCCTGGTCTTACAAGCTGAAGCTGACCTTGCGATGATATGAGCAAGGTGGCCCAGTATGTATATAGTCTGGTCAACTATTCTGCCCCACCAGGCATGGCGATATTTTGGGGACCCTTGCTGCATCAACTGTGTCGGGCGTAAGGCCAACCACCAGATGAGGAAGGCCATGGAGGGTAGTTTAGGGCAATTTTTGCCACACCCCGACATACGGGTTGAGTTCCAGGACCTGTATAAGGCTGACTGGGTGCATCTGTCAGACAAGGGCAATGGGTTATTTTTGCAGGACTTGCGGCAAGGGATTAGGTCCGCCTTGGGCTGTTAGTTGGGAGCAAAGGCCAAAGCAGAGGATTGTCCTTGCCATTGGCAGGTTTGTGCGGGTAAGAAACCGGAACTGGTGAGCACCTTACAGCAATTTCCCATTAGGGGAAAGGGGCTTATCAGGAACTGCCTTCGGATTTTAGGGTCCAGGGTGGGGAACGGTGATCACCTCTGGGAACCTCTTAGGGTAAGGCTCCTCTCTGCAAGTTGTAAGGCTTAGGGTAGGCACTCCTCGGTGGCAAGCAGTTTTCTGGGCTGCCAGTCGCAAGCCAGATCACTGGCTCAAGACCGGAGCTGGGTGACCCGCCTGTGGAAAGGGCAAGGAGGTTGGCCAGGGGAGTGACGCCTGCCTTGCCTGTTCCATGCTCACTTAGTTGGTCCCTTGCTGCAATGTTATGTTAAATAGTTAATAAAGTGGCCCTTGTTTATTTCCAAACTGTTATCTGTCTCGTTATTCTGAGTGGAGGGGCAACTGAATTATTCAACAGGGCTTTTCTGCACAGGTAATAGGGTTGTGCTGTACAAAATGGTTTACAGACTTTTCTGTTCTTAGTGTAGGCTGTTGCTGGCCACTGACTGGGGCCAGGTAGGAATTTTTCACCTCTACCCAGGATTGGCTGAAAGGGGGGGAGGTGTTTTGGCCTACCTTGCACTGAGAGTAGTGGATTGAATGGTTGGTTGTGGTGATTGACACCTAAATAGGTTGGTCACTTGGCAGGTTTGTGTGGGCAAGAAACCGGAACCGGTGAGCACCTTACGGCAATTTCCCGTTAGGGAACAGGGGGTCATCAGGAACTGCCTTTGGATTTTAGGGTCCAGGGTGGGGAATGGTGATCACCTCTGGGAACCTCTTAGGGTAAGGCTCCTCTCTGCAAGTTGTAAGGCTTCAGGGGTAGGCGCTCCTAGGTGGCAACCAGTTTGGCTGGGCTGCCAGTCGCAAGCCAGACCGCTGGCTCAAGACTGGAGCTGGGTGATCCACCCATGAAATGGGCCTGCCTTGCCTGTTCCGTGCTTGCTTAGCTGGTCCCTTGCCACAATGTTATGTTAAATTGTTAATAAAGTGGCCCTTGTTTACTTCCAAACTGTTGTCTGTCTCGTTATTCTGAGTGGAGGGGCAACTGAATTATTCAACAGGGCTTTTCTGCACAGGTAATAGGGTTGTGCTGTACAAAATGGTTTACAGACTTTTCTGAATATATGATTAGGAACTGTGGTCTATACTGTTGTGTATAACTTACTGTAAGTAGGATCCTGTGTTATGTAATTTTTGCACTGCTTAATGTGTCCTGTTAATACTTATGTTATGCTTCAGTTCTTTCTGGGGGTTCCAGACTTCTACAGTCATAATGCATTGTTTATTGATTGTCCTGACTCACTAAGTGTAATTTGCCTTGAGTCCCTGTGAGGAAGGCAGGTGATAAATAATGGGGGGGGGGAAAACATGGGGAGAAATCCTTGTGGGCAAAAGACCCTATAGATTAAAGATAGAAGAAATGTACTTATTTGTTGATAGAAAATATTAAGTACCTAATGTTGTGAAATATGCTTAGATATTCAGAGTTTGCAATGGATCTTTGCTTCACTGTGTAAAAATCTTTATTTCTAAGTGAAAAGGGTACATAGGAAACCTACAAAATAAAAGAGATACCTAGAACTATATCTTCACATCTTTACAGCTACAAACAGACAGACCACATGGTCACACAACGATGGAGATTCTTCTTGCTGTTGACCCCTAGAAGGAAGTTACCTGATTGCATTAACCAATCAATGTTACAAAACAGACTTCAGTTTTCCCGGGCTATCTTTCCATTGGCTCTGTGCCAGGTTCCTTCTGGGTCAGGCTAAACAATAGCCCACAAGGGAAAGAACAGATTATCCCTATAATGACTGAATCTTAGACCCTGCAACTCACCTAAGAGGTGGCATCTACAGTTAACAGTACCAGGCAGTAGGTCATGTGAAAGAACTCTACCTGAGACTCTGGTGAGCTGCTGCCCCTTGAATAGACAATACTGCACTTGATGGACCAATGGTCTGATTCAGTATAAGGCAGCTTCATGTGTTCAAACACCACTTCCTTATAAATATACATGTAAGAGATGCCTTGACACAACAATAGGCTTGCTTATTGCTAACAGTAATTATGTTTTTACCTTAGTTGGGTTTGGCAGGATAATCTCCTGGTTCTCCTCTGAGTAGAGAAGAAATCCCGCAGTGAGGGAGTGCATTGTCTGCAAAATTTCCTCTGCTTTGATCTTTGTTTTCTTGGTGGGGTAGCAGGTCTGCCTTGCTTTGTACTCGAGCAGAGTAAAGCTGCAAAAATTGGAATTTCAAATGGATGCTGTTATATTGAACACAATACGGAGTCGTTTTTGTTTGCTTTTCAAAATGAAAATCCGGCATTCAAAATTCAATCGGGAAAAAATGAATAGGCTTAAATATCCATCATATTTTCCCCACTATTTTCTTGTTGAAATGAACACACTGAAGGTCTCTCTATTGTCTTCTGGTATATATCTTTATGCATGGATGTGTGCAGTATTCCACACCTGGCATATTCTAGCTGGTACAGCACAGGCAGCACCCTGCAGATTTTTATGGAGTCCATAGCACAAGGACACCCCTGAGTGAGTCAGTCTGGGACAGCTGCCTCTGTCACTTGGCCGTTCAGTATTACAGACCAAGGAATGTGGCAGACTGCAAATCTGCATCATTAGTGCTGTTAATATTCATTCCCAGAATAAACACGAAAGAGAGATTTCTGCCTTGCAGTATAAAATTCAAGACAGGGTAAGCAGGCAGCAGAAGGAGGGGATGAAGAGGAGCGTTAACATGGGGTGAATTCATGCTGGAATATGGAATAACATCACTTTTTAAATTCAAGTACTCAGCTCTATAGGAGCTGCGGTGGCTCAAGTGGTAAAGACGCTGAACTGCAGGCTGTGGAAGGTCAGTAGTTCAGCAGTTCGAGACTCAGGTGCCGCAAGACGGAGTGAGCTCTCGTCTCTAGTTCCAGCTCCTGCCAACCTAGCAGTTCAAAAGCAAGAAATTGCAAGTAGATAAATAGGTACCACTTCGGTGGGAAGGTAACAGCGTTCTGTGCGCCTTGGTGTTTAGTCATGCCGGCCACATGACCACGGAAACGTCTTCGGACAGCGCTGGCTCTTCGACGTTGAGACAGAGATGAGCACCGCAACCCTAGAGTCGGATTCGACTGGCTTTCGAGCAAGGGAACCTTTACCTTTTTACTCAGCTCTATATATTGAGTTTCCTTTAAAAACAAACAAACAAGTGTCTAATTCTCATGGTACAAAGAACATGAGACTAAAATGTGTACTTAGTGCTCTTGGCTAGGATCCCAGCACCTCAGTCAGGATCTGAATGTATTCATATATTCATGATAAGTTTTTTCAACTGCTTTCATAAATGGCTGGGCTGAGGTAGGTCCCCTAGGATGACCCTGTAAGCTAGGGTTCCCAGCCCTGGGCAGGGAAGTACCTGGAGATTGGAGGGGTAGAGCCTGGAGAGGGTGAGGTTGGGGAAGAGCAGGTATAATGGCATAGAGTCCACCTTACAAAGCAGCCGTTTTCACCAGGGGAACTGATCCTGGTCGACTGGACAGCAACTGTAATAGCAGAAGATCTCCAGATGCCACCTGGAGGCTGGCGACCCTAAGCCCATTTTTAAGCCCTTGGGAAAGCATATTGCATGTCATGAATAACTACTGTTCAAGTCAAGGCAATCATTTGCAAAGCTAAGTTAGAAATATTTGAAATATGCTTTCATAAGAGTAATATTATTATTAGAGTCCCACTTTCATTGGACGGAAGGAGCTGCGGTGGCTCAAGTGGTTAAGATGCTGAACTGCAGGCTGTGAAAGGCTGGTAGTTCAGGAGTTCGAGACCCGAGTGTGCCGCATGACGGAGTGAGCTCCCGTCTCTGGTTCCAGCTCCTGCCAACCTAGCAGTTCGAAAGCAAGAAATTGCAAGTAGATAAATAGGTACTACTTCGGTGGGAAGGTAACAGCGTTCCGTGCACCTTGGTGTTTAGTCATGCCGGCCACATGACCACGGAGATGTCTTCGGACATTTGTTTGTTGTATTTATAACCCACCCTCCCCGCAAGCGGGCTCAGGGCTTCTCACATTGCCTGGCACAGTGTGCCAAGGTTCATATACAGTCAAAACACTTAGTTTAGTTGGCTTTAAAAGGAATCAGTGTGCCAAGGTTCATATACAGTCAAAACACTTAGTTTAGTTGGCTTTAAAAGGAATCAGACAAATTTATGGAAGGTAAGTCCATTAATGCCTGTTAGCTATAATGACTAAATAGAACTCCATGTTCAGAAGTAGTAAACAACTTAATGGGGAACAGGAATGGAAGGAAGCTTTTACCTCTGCATGCTGCTTGTAGGCCTTCCAGGGGTATCTGATTAGCCACTGTGTGAAACATGAAGCTGTACTTGATGGACCATTGGTCTGACACAGCATGGTTGCTCTTATGTTCTTAACTGTGTAACTGTATTTTATTGTTTATTTTCTTTTATACCAGCCTTAGAATTAACGCTGTATATGTAACCGCATACATGATGATTCAAAGATGGTGAAAGGCCTGAAAAAGCGGCAAATACTCCTAAAAGTACATGTTCAGTGTAGCAATGGGATGAGGCATAGTTTTAAAGCATCTGTTTTGTGTGCAAAAAAAAATTCCAGGTTCAAGCCCTGGCATTTCCAGCTAAAAGTGATCAAGTTGTGGGTGATGTGAAAGACCTTTACTTGAGACCCTGTAGAGCCACTACCTGTCAGAATAGACAATACTGGCCTAGATAGACCAATGGTATGACTCAGTAGCCACTTTCACTCATTACAGTTTTGGCACTCTCACATTGCATACCAGGAGAGTGAAGAACATAATATTACTATTTTGTGTGAATAGGGCATGTGATTGGAAACCTAGGTTTATTGTTGATATGTGTTTGTGTGTGTCAAAGCTTTAAAGTACAGGCATTGTCCTAGCCATACCCAATGGCAATCATGAATATAGAGGGGGTCACAGATAGCATGCTCTACCAGTATGCTAGTTAGGAGTGCCAGAACCATAATGACTGAAAAGGGCTACCATAAGACTTCTTCATTTGTTTAAAGACGAAATGGGGGATGTCAAGAATAATTTGGCCCATTACAAAAAAGAAGTATCCCCAGTCAAAATGTAAAATATATGGCTTAATTTTGAAAAAAACCCTATCATTTCAGCCACCTTTCTCAACCAGCTATTGTTTGTCCTGTGTCTTGACACAGCAGCTGTAATGATTGTGTAACAGATTAATCAGACCTTTGTTCTTTTATCATAAAAGAGTTAGATGTGTTCAGAATTTTTATGGTTCTATATATCACCTGCTGTCAGAGCCTTAATCTGGGGCTTTCTGAAGAGTGTTTATAGTGTGCTCTTTTCAGTCCCAGTAGGAGCTGTATATCAAGACTGACAGAGTAAGCCTACTAATCACAGTTGGCTAAAACCATAGCACCCAACTGTGCATGTGTTTTTCATCTTACTTTATGAGTTTGCTTAAATTGTTGTCTCTTTTTAAACAATAATATGCTCCAGGCATTTAAGACATACAGATCTATTTCTTCCTGATAGGAAATGGGGTAAAATTCATTTAATGTATGCAAAATATGTATAATCGTCTTTAAGCCAGACATAAAAAAGTGAACTTTAAGGACATTTTTGCTTTGTTTTATAGTGGTTTCTTTAATTGCCATTCTAAACTTGAAAAAGTTTTTCCAAGCTCTATTTGAAGCTAGGGCAGTGTCACCAGGTTGTTTGGCAGAAACCTGTTTATGACAAGGTAAAAGTGGACACTTCCTTTGTCTAGCCCCTTGTACATATGCTATAAATTCCTTCCATAGGTGTTTTGCTGATTGTTAAAATGTTCCTCTTTCCTGCACCTAGATAGGTGTGAATCATCCATAAACTGCTTCCAGTCATCATTCATAGGTTCTTGGTTTCAATTGCCTTACTATGCTCTACGCTCTGTGATATGAGGAAAGGCTGAAGAGTGGGACTATTCAGTTTAGAAGAAAATCAACTAAGGAGGAATACTATGGAGTAGGGGTGTCAAACATGCAGCCTGCAGTTTTTATTTTCTGTTTCTTTTGTACCTGTTTCCATTTTTAGACATTTTCTGTCATTTTAAATGCCATATAAATTTCTAGTTTTAGTTTTATAATCTCCCTTATAAATAAAAGCCGAATGGTGGTGGCACTTCTCTAGAACATTCCACACGCTCCAAAATCAGTTCACTCTCTGATCTGTCATTCAGAGGGTCTCCCTATCCACTGGCTGCTTTGCCTGAGTCCTGCCTCCAACATTCTAAATATTTTGCTGTTCCTTCCCCCCCCCATAGCCAGTCAGAACACAGAGGTTATTTGCATATGCAGCCTCATTGGCCTTTGCCTCGGAACACAGGGGTCGTTTGCATATGCGACTTGATTGACTTTTGCCTCTAACATTCTAAACAGTTTTCTGTTCTGAGGTAAAATGTGTCTAATCTCAAGGTGAGGGCTGGAGATCCCTCAGAATTACAATTGCTCTCCAGATGGCAGAGATCAATTCCCCTGGAGAAAATGGTGGGCTCTGTATCCTTATATGCTGCTGAGGTGGCCCCTGTATGACAGCCAATGTGACGTAGCAGTAAAGGCTTCAGAGCACGGGAGAGGCTGCAGATGCTGAAGAGGGGGAAATAAAGGTAGGTTGATGATTGGCTGGGAAGGAGATAGGGTTGCCAACTCCAGGTGGGAAATTCCTGGAGATGTGAGGGATGGAGCCTGGAGAGGGTGAGGTTTCAGGAGGCGTGAGACCTCAGACAGGTACAAAGCCATAGATTCCACCCTCCAAACTAACTATTCCCTTCTGGGGAACCATTGTTGCCAATCTCCGGGTGAGGGCTGGAGATCACTCAAAATTACAACTGTTCTTTAGGTAGCAGAGATCAGTTCCTCTGGAGAAAATGGTGGACTCAGTGTCATTATACCCTGCTGAGGTCGCCACAGCAAATTGACACTGAGTGTCCAAGGCCGGGGCACCCGCCCAGAGCCTCTTTCTAGAGGTCGTTGTATTTATTTCCACAACGGGCCTTTTTCCTAGTAAATATATATTTCCATTATGGATATAAGGCAGTATTGTTCATATTCTGACTACCAACATCCATGCTTTGGCTACACTAGCCAGGTTGCATGTACATTAAAAAAGTCTTGAGCAGTTTCACTGTTCAGTCATATTTTATGGTAAACTCCTCTCTGTTAAGTAGCTAATATATTTCCCAAACATTACAAACAAGAATCTAGCAATCCAAATTCCCCAAACTATAACGTGAAGTATGTCAAATGTATTGTATTTTGATTGTTGTTAGCAGGGCTCTTTTTGTAGAAAAAGCCCAGCAGGAACTCATTAGCATAATAGGCAACACCCAACAGCATAAACCCAGTAGTATATTAGGCCACACCCCTGAAAGCACAGCTCATTAGCATATTAGGCCAATGTTCTCTCTGGGCTGCACATGGCAAAAGGACATTTTAAAAGGACTCTGATCTGAAAGTGTCCCCCGCCAATCTTGTTCATGCAGATCGGCTTACCATTTAAAAACAGACACCTTGTGAGATAGGTGGGGCTGGGAGAGCTCTTTCAAGTACTGCTCTTGAACAGAGAACAGCTCTGAAAGAACTTGTGATTGACCCAAGGTCACACCAGCAGCTGCAAGTAGAGGAACAGGGAATCAAACCCGGTTCTCCCAGATTTGATTCCATGCTCCTAACCACTACACCAATCTGTAACGCAAAACCTTTAGAAGCAAGTATAAAACATAAGACACCCTCTCCACTTCATCAGAGCCTTTAAGTAGATCATTTCGAAAACAGTCCTTCAAAGCCTAATTATATGATCTAAGCAGCAAGCAAGATACACTGTTTTGAAAAGTATTTCCCTCATAAATACTCAGAGATCCTGTGGTCTACATTCACAAACAATGGATAACCCAGAAGACTACAGATGCATCAGATTCCTCAAGGTGATACTTAAGCAATGGGGAGGGGGGAGAGAAGGCACTTATGTAAACCAAAAACACTACACCAATCTGTAACGCAAAACCTTTAGAAGCAAGTATAAAACATAAGACACCCTCTCCACTTCATCAGAGCCTTTAAGTAGATCATTTCGAAAACAGTCCTTCAAAGCCTAATTATCATAAATACTCAGAGATCCTGTGGTCTACATTCACAAACAATGGATAACCCAAAACACTGGGACACTCTTCAGCTATAAAACTTGGTCTTAAAGGTGCCACTGGACTGTTTTGGATTGCTAGGTATGGGGGGGGTAATGTACAGATCAGGAAGGAAGGAAGGAAGGAAGGAAGGAAGGAAGGAAGGAAGGAAGGAAGGAAGGAAGGAAGGAAGAAAGGAAGAGAAATCCTCATTTCTGCTGATGTGTTTGCCAAGTCAGGTGACCTGAGACAAATGAAACCTACGTAATTTATTTTGCACCTCTAATTGTCTCCCTTATATTTCCAAGAATTTTACTCTATGCTGTTACATTTATTATTATACTGTTTTCCAAATGTACTATGTACACTGATATTGATTTTTGTTGTCCACTATGTATGTGAATAATAATTTTTCCCTATGTTGTATAATTTACCCATGTACATCCTAGCCTTTTCTTCATCATGGAGTTTTGGTCACACTAGAAAAGGAAAGCATTGAAGTGCTACTGCTGGCTAAAATATCCAAGCTGCCATTTTGGGGGAGGAATTTGCCAGAACAACTTTATAGACATGCCTTGTTATATATTAATGAATTCCTGAAAATAGCTGGCAATTTGCAACTTGTATAGATTGTTAGAGATCCATATCCTTTTTCTTTAATAGAGGCTTACTGTGTGGAAATGGACAACTGAAGCTTTTCATGGCAGGGAAGTAAATGATATTCCATTAAGGCCCTGGTCACACTGGGGGGAAAGGTGCGGCTGAAGTGTGGCTTTTTGGAGCCGCATCAAAAGAGAACCGCGGCGGCAGTTTTTTGCTCACAAGACTCCACAGCTTAGAGGGAGCATTGGTTACCAGCAGAGTTCCAGATCCATTTCAAGGTGTTGGTAATAACCTTTAAAGCCTTACATGGCCTGGGACCAGGGCTGGCTCGCTCACTAGGCGAACTAGGCGGTCGCCTAGAGAGGGACGGCCCTTAGGGGCACCAAACTGCACCCGGCCCCATACTCTGGGAGTTTCTTGATTATTTGTGTTTTTCCTTCTTCCTAAAATGCATTTATTTTTGAAAATTGGTGGGCGCACAGGGAGGGGGGGCAGAAGGGATCCTCGCCTAGGGTGCAAAATAAGCTGGAGCCAGCCCTACCTGGGACCAACATATCTGAAGGACCACCTCTTCCTGTATATGCCCCGAAGAGCACTCTGCTCTATGGATCAACACCTCCCAATAGTCCTTGGCCCGAAAGAGGTCCATTTTGCCTTGACCAGGGCCAGGGCCTTTTATGCCCTGGCCCCTGCCTGGTGGAACATGCTCCCCATTGAGATCAGGGCCCTGCAGGATCTTCTTCAATTCTGTAGGGCCTGCAGGACAGAGCTGTTCCGCCAGCTTTTGGCTGAGGCAGTGGATGTCCATATATGGCCTCCCTGAGGTTTCTGTCATTCTGTTATTCTCTCATCTATGTAACAACTACTGGCTATGGCCAGGAATCTCCCACAACCAGAAAATTTATTTGCTATCAGCTGTGACCACCATTTTAATATTTGTGATGATGTTTTACATTTTAATTTTTTACTGTATTAACTAATATATTTTGTATAAATGAAATGTTACCCGCCCTGAGCCCGCTTCCAGAAAGGGTGGGCTGTAAATGTGAATAAATAAATAAATAAAATGCTATCTGTTTTAGCCTGAGCTTCCAAAAAGAGTCAGGGCCTGCTTACAACAATTGTTGCAACTGTTAGCAGGTCCAGTTGCATCTGTGGTGAATTGGGACCACTTTGTGGAATGTTCCCCCCCATTGCATTTTACTCATTTATGCCTCAATCTACCAGCTTCCCAATCCGCTTTATAAATCTGATGAAGTTGCCTACAAAAGCTCATACCAGAAAACATGGCTATTCTTTAACAGATCATTTTGTCATGTTTGCTTCAAAAAACTCTAGAAGCATGCATGTTTTGCCATGGTGGTCCCAGACATCTCTAAGTATAGCCTTATAATCTGCTATTTAATATTTAATCAGTGTTTCTCTTAGGAGTAAAACTGAGCAGGCCAACACTGTTTACCATCTGGCCTGGTCAATTTCAAAACTATTGACTTATTACAAATTACAATTAAAAAATAGGACAAGAAGGGATCACTGATAGAATGCCAATGAAACAAACAAACAAACAAAACTGGTAGAAGACAACAACAGAAAAGAACAGGAGAGTTTCTTTGGGGGGAGAGTTCCAGAGTTTTGGTTCTATGACTGAGAGAGCTCTCTCCCAGGTTGCCACCCCCCTTAAACTCAGAAGGTGGGAGCACCTGAAGTAGGGCCTCAGAAGATGGCAGGTTGGATAGGTTTGTAAAGGAGTACGCTGCCATGTAATCAACACCAGGACCTTGGATTATATGTGGAAACAGACTGGGAGCCAAGACTGGAGTGATATTTATTTATTTTTCCAATATATATTCTGCCCTCCTCACAATGGGCTCAAGGTGGATCACATCAAATATAGAAGAATAAGAAGAGAAGAGATTGGATTTATACCCCGCCCTTCACTACCCAAAGGTGTCTCAGAGCGGCTTACATACTCCTTTCCCTTCCCCTCCCCACAACAGACACCCTGCGAGGTAGGTGGGGCTGAGAGAGCTCTTGACAGAAACTGCTCTTTTTCAAGAACAGCTCTTATCAGAACCATGGCTTGCCCAAGGTCATCCAGCAGGTGCAAGTAGAGGAGTGGGGAATCAAACCCGGTTCTCACAGATTAGAGTCCGCACACTTAACCACTCTCAGTTTGGAGTATAGTCCCACTCCAGAGCATTCTGGCTGCAGCATTCTGTACCAACTGAAGTTTCCAAACACTTTTTAAGAGAAGCCTCACAAAGAGTATATTGCAGTAAACTCAGGGGTCTTTTGGGGCCGGAGCGCACCGGAGCACTGCTCTGGGAGCCTAGGAGCTGGCAAAATGGCAGTGGCAGCAAGCCCCGCCCCCAGTTCCCCCCGCTACGGCCTGTCGCCGCCTTCCTAGGGCCCACACCGGAGCACTGTGGCCCAGAGAAGGCCAGAAGAGGCCCCCCTGCCACCTCCCTGGGCCAGCGCTGGAGCTCTGCAGCCCAGAGGAGACCAGAAGAGGCCCCCTCGCCGCCTCCCCGGGCCAGCACTGGAGCGCTGCGGCCCGGAGGAGGCCAGAAGAGGCCCCCCGCCGCCTCCAGGGGTAAGTGAGGGATCCACGGGGGTGGCGGAGGCTTGAGTGGAGGAGTGGGGGTGGTGGGAGAGCCTTCCCCTCCCCCATCTCTTTGCCCTCTTTCTTTCCCTCCTTTTCTTCCCCTTTCCTCTT
>NW_015174286.1:889297-894334 GCF_001447785.1 Gekko japonicus | reverse complement strand
TCTTCTTCCCATAACTTCCGGTGATGTCAGGGGTGTTGCATATGCTAATGAGCTATTATGCTAATAGCCTAGTAGCTCATTAGCATACTGTATGCTAATGAGCTCCTGCAGCTCTTTTTCTATGAAAAGACCCCTGAGTAAACTAATCCAGATGTAACCAGGGCATGCACAACAGTGGTCTGATCTTATCTGCTCAGGAAAGGTTGCAGCTGGCTAACCAGACAAATCTAGTAAAAGACACTTCTGTCCACAGCTGCCACTTGCTTATCCAGCAGTAGTCCTAGGTCCAAGACCACCTCCAAAGTACAGACCTTTCCTTCAAGGGGAGTGCAATCCCATCAAGAAGAGCTGACATCTTAAATCCCAGGCTAGACCTTCCACTCACCAGTAGCATTTCCATCTTGTTAAGATTTAGCTTCAGTTTATTAGACCTCCTCTACTCCAAAACTGCCTTCAGATGGTTCAGGATTCAAAACAATTACAAAATGATCATTAAGTCTGTGGTAAATCAAGGATTGCCATTACAAGTTATCTGTCAATTTTGAGTTTATCGTTCAAATAATTAATAATAAAAATAAATGGAGTTCAAGCCAGTTTTAAAGATCCTTCAACTACTTAATGGTAAAGATATAAGGTGTGTGAATCAATTAAGAGTGTTTTCTGTAATGTTCCTTCTGAGTCAGCAAAAGCATCTAGCCATGATGACCATTTGGTCATAAACATAGTAGAGGTAACCTGTCTATCTTGCTGAGCATTCCAGACTGAGGTATTGTCCAGTAAAAAATATTCCCATACCTTTTGGTACCACTGACGCATCGAGGGGAGATTCTTTAATTTCCAATTTGAAACAAGCACGTTTTGCTGCTTCTAAAATGGTGGAAATGAGGTCTTTAGTATTTTGGGTCTTTATGGATATAATGACCTGTTATCAAATGAATTTGTGATATGGTTTCACTCCAAAACCGATTAACCTTCCGACACGACCACCAACAATGGTAAAAAGAGCCTTTTGTCCCATATAGTTTCCAGCAAGATGATGACATTATAAAATATGAGAGTTTTGATGGGGTGAGATGCCAACGAAGCAAAAATTTTGTTGCCTGTTGTTGAATAGGTAAGGAACATGAGGTATAACTTGATGAGGTCCAAATCTTTCCCCATTGATAAGTAGTAAATGGTTCAGGATTTCTACAGCCTCCCTCAGATTGGCAAGAAGCATGAGATAAAGCTGAGTATCATCAGCATATTGGTGATAAGGTAAAGGTAAAGGTTTCCCTTGCTTGAAAGCCAGTCGAATCCAACTCTAGGGATGCAATGCTCACCTCTGTTTTCAAGCCGAAGAGCCAGTGCTGTCCAAAGATGTTTCCATGGTCATGTGGCCGGCATGACTAGACACCGAGGCGCATGGAATGCTGTTACCTTCCCACCGAAGTGGTACCTATTTATCTACTTGCAATTTCTTGCTTTCGAACTGCTAGGCTGTCAGGAGCTGGGACCAGAGACGGGAGCTCACTCCATCATGCAGCACTCGGGTCTCAAACTGTTGAACTACCGACCTTCTGGTCTGCAGTTCAGTGTCTTAACCACTTGAGCCACCGCAGCCCCTTATATTGTTGATAACCGAGCTCAAATATCCAGATGACCTCATTCAGAGTTTTTATGCAGATCTTGAAATACACGGGGGATAAGGTGGAATCCTGCAGGACCCCACAGGACAACCTCAAAGGACTGAGAGTGGCAGTCCCTCAGCACTGCCTTCTGTAACCTACCTTCCAGGTAGAACCAGGACTACTACAAAACAGTGCCTTCCAGAAGGATACCCTAATCAATGGTACTGAAAGCCAAAGAGAACTCCAGGAAAATCAACATAGGCCCCGGTCACACGGGCTGGATATCACGGGGGGGAGGCGTGGCTAATTGCCCCAGAGGGAACTAATGCGTAGCAGCCCGAGCACACATTCCAGTCGAGGTCCCGTGGTTCGGGGAAAATGCCGATCAATCGAGTATCCTGCAGCGCGGCACAGAAGCCGTGCCACGCGATCGCATTAGCAATTGCTCTTTGTGTGCATGCGTTGTTGGGTGCTGTTGCGCAACCTGCAGAGACGAACAGCGCCGGGCGCCGGATGCCACGTAAGTCCACCGGGAACGGATCAGATGCCCGCCCTTGGCCCATGGTTTCAGGAAACTAGTACCTCGTAGGTACTAGTTTTTAACTCCTCACCTTCGGCGGAGAGCCACGGGTTCACCATGGGAGCACTGTGCTTCCCAGATGTTGGGGTGAGATCGCGCCTGGAAAATCCGCGGGACTCCCGTGCCTCTCCCATGGCAACTTTGCCGTGTGACCGGGGCTATAGTCACACTCCATCTCCCAGGGCAACCAAGGCTGTTTCAGTCCCATAACCACATTTGTGGCCAAACCATGAACCAAACCTGGAGATTCATTTGTGAGCGGAAATGGTTTCTGGCCTCGCAAAACCTGTTGAAAGAGACCACAGTCCCTTTATGTGGGGTTTGCAGAAAGCCCAAAAAACAGCCCAGCTGTTTGGGGCTATTCTGGGCCTGACTACACTTTAAAGGGGCTGCACAAGAAAGTCCAAAAAACAGCTGAGCAATGGGGAGGTGCTCCCAGCCGCTCAGCTGTTTCGCTTTCTTGTGCAGCTTCTTTAATGTGACTGCACAAGAAAGCCCAAAAAAAACAGATCAGTAACAGGGCGATGCTCCCCCTGCTCAGCTGTTTTTCTTTCTTTATAGGGACTGCACCAGAATGCTCCAAAACAGCTGAGCGGCGGGGAGGCCCACCCCACTTCTCAGCTGTTTTTGCAGCTTTCAGGAAACAGTGACTTGGAGTCTCTTTAACTCCCTGCTTTCTGTTCTATCCACAAATCATCACAAACTGCTTTAGAAGTTCCTGGAAGTTCATGACAGTAGACCCATCATGAACTGCAGTTTGCAAACCATGCACGGAGCAATTTTACTTCATGGTTTGATTCATGCCCATCCCTATCCAGGAATGCTTGAAGTTGTCCAGCCACCGTCTGTTCAATCACTTTCTTCAAGAATGAGACTGAATGATAACTGTTGAAATCTCCTGGGTAGGCTTCTTTAGTAGAAATTTCCTGTTTCAAAGCTGGGGTGACCACCCCCTCTCTCAATGAGGCATTAACTACTTCTTGGACCCATTCTACCCCCACTCAGGAAGGGCAAGGGATACACAAGAAGGTACTAGTTCTCAAGCCTCCAAGGACCCTATCTATACCAGCCTGAAGTATCTCAAACAGCTGGAAAGGTTGGCACCCTGAGTCTGCAACTATTAATGTAAAGTCCAAGTTGGTACAGATTCAAGAGAATTTTTTTCTGCAACTTGTTTATATGGACAGTAATTTTGTGAGGTAGATTAGACTGGGAGTGGATTCAAGTCACCCAGGGCCCTGGTGGCTGAGAATCAAAACACACAAACATGGGATATTTCTATTTTCACTTAAAAGTGGCCACAGAGACTAGCAATTGGATCAGAACAGAGGCAGTACTAAGGAATGGATTTGAGCTCTACCCCTCTCCCATTCCAGTTTCCTGCTCAAAGTCCTTCAGAGTTGCTACTAGCTCCGCTGAGCAAAAGATACAACCAATAGAAAAAATAAACAGGGTCTTGTGGGGGTGAAATGGCTTGGAGAAATGGGGTGGGGGAAAGGACTGAATACCTTTCTCCCACTTCACACTTCCAGTTGCCTCCAAATCAAAGCACCTGGAGATCAAATCTCCAGTTTCCCATACCACACCTGTGTTGGCTATGAGCTGTGTTTGGAAGCTTCACCACCTACCATATCAGTAGCTGCTATTGATGTGGACCAAGAGCATAAAAACATGGTGTAATAATGAAAGAGTGATGGTGTTAGAGGGAGAAGGGAATACATGACATACAACTGAAAAGGCTTCAGTGCTGACACAGTCTTAACTTCCTTCAATGCTTGGACTATAAACAGCCCACCTTGTGACAAGTGTACCCCTTTTGCTTGTAGTGTCTTTAAAGAATATTCCTGTATCATATTTTTCATTGCCTAAGTGAAATCTATTTTAAAAATTCAATGGTGTAAAATCAAAGGAAATCCTGAAAACAGAAGTTTAATTTAAAGAAACAGCCTTACCTGTTCAGTTTGGGATTCTGTGGTTTCTTCCAGGTACTTTTTGAATGGGTTTGGTTGGATAGGATCCTCTTTTTTATATATTATTTTTGCTTTCACAGTTGATGGGCGGATGACGCCAGGTCTTGTCTAGATTTGAAGAAAACGCAAGATAAAGGTACATTGGTTCATTTTAAAAAAATGTTATCAAAAGATATGCAAAGACCATTTATCGTGAGAGATTAACTTTCCACTCATACATACTGTGATAAAACCCCAGTTTTTACCACAGAGAATAAGGGAATCACTCAGCAGGTCCAGAGCTGCAGTCACACACACTAAATAATCCACTTTCAATCCACTTTCAGTGCACTTTTAGAAAATCCAGTTTAAAAGTGTACTGAAAGTGGATTGAAAGTGGATTATTTAGTGTGTGTGACTGCAGCCTTTGTCTCCAGCAGCAACCATCATGAAGATTCATCCCTTCAGCTTTATCCTATGCATTCTCTTTCACAAAGAGGTTTTATTCTTCACTGCCACCAGCAGGCCATTATGAGAATTTACAGTCTGATGACCTGTAGTGTAGTCAGACTATTGGGGGGGGGGGGGTCAGAATCCCCTTCCTGGTTCAGCCAATGTGGAGGTAGGGAGGGAAATTTTAGAAATCTCACTGGTTAGAGATATCCCAAAAGGCGAGCTGTCTCTGCTTTTCCATTACAATTTGATGAGAATGAGGCATAGCACAGGGCTTTCCCCATGATTATAAAGACCAAATAACTCAAATTTCAGGGGGGGGGGAATAATTTTTTGTCTTTTGGTATATCAGTGGCTGCAATGACTAAAAGCATATAACAAGAAAAAGACTAAAGCATCAGAGCACAAATAAAATGAAACAGGTATAAATGCAATCCTCTTTCCC
>NW_015174286.1:884621-889287 GCF_001447785.1 Gekko japonicus | reverse complement strand
TTCCCTAGGTCTAAAGCTTATTTCTGCGATGTTAAAGAGACAGGGAGAAGTATCTTTGTTGTTGAGACTTTGTTCACCTCAGTTTTATATCCTTCCCCATCTGGTCACAGGCCATGTGCCTGTGTGTGTCCTCTCCAGATTCCCTGTGAAATCACTAGTAGATCTGCTTCCCAAGAATGGCTGCCTCACTCCTCAAGGGACAGCATCCTCTTTCCCACAACCCCCAAGAGCATTCTGTTATGTCTTCTCATACTGCCTGATGCCAGACAGACGCAGCTAGAGCTTCAATCCAGAAGACAATAGGGACTAGGCTCCTGAACTACAAGTAAGGAGTCAATAGGGACATTGGCAGGAAGTTCAAACCCGCCAATAGGACTTAGGGGTGTCCCTCCACAATTGTATAAAGTTGGCCACACGGCCGTTAGTTTCTGTTCCATGTGTTAAGTACTAATAAACGCGTCTTCTCCGATATCGTGCTCTGCGTCCTGATGTATCAAACCCAGTACTTTTCAGTAGCGATGAGGATGGGATCTGATGAGAAAGCCTGACTCCCCACCCGCGACATCGAGCTCCGAGCAGAAGGAAGTCAGCACGCCCTGCACTGCTCTCTAGCAGCACCGCACAACGTCACCTGGCTACCCGCAACACTGGTGAGTCATGGCCGCCGCTCATGGAAACCTCGAAAAGTTCGATCCCTCATGTCCCAAAGTTTGGGATTCCTGGACAGACCAGCTGATATGTTACATCGAGCTAAATGGCTTCACCGATGCTGGAAAAAGAAGGGCCCTACTCCTTAGTTCCTGTGGAACCGACACAGTTCAGCTCGCCAAGAGTCTCCTGGTTCCCTGCGCCATTTTGGAGTGTTTGTTTGAGGAGATAATAGAAGCCCTCAACAACTACTTCAGTCCGAAGCCAACCTTCCTGGCTAGACGGATGGAGTTCCAGGGAGGAGTGCAGGCCCAAGGGGAATCTGCTGCAGCCTTTATGGCCGCCCTGCGTGCACTCGCTGTGGACTGTTCCTTTCCCAAGGTGGAAGACAACCTCTTGACGCAATTCGTGTGGGGACTTACAGATGCCAAACTGCGGAGGAAGATGATCGGCAACCGTAAGATCACCCTGGAAGAGGCCTTGCAGCTAGCCCTAGCACACGAGGCCTCATATAAGGAGCGCCCAACAGCTGCGGCACATCAGGTCGGGCCGGGATACAGCCCAGAGAACTCGGACAAGGAAGATGTCTGCCTCATCCGGCAACCACAATGCCGGCAGCAGCAGGGGCCGCCGTCCAGCAGTCATGCTGGTAAGGCCTCCAGCTGTTCCTAATGTGCCAGCTGTGGAGAGGCACATGAGAGGAAGACATGCCATTTCCGGGATGTGACCTGCCACACCTGCGGTAAGCAATGACATCTCGCCCGAGTCTGCCGGTCCAAGGGCCCCCGGAACATGCAGGCATCCACGCAGTCACGCCACCATGCTGCCGCCGCACACAACTCTGCCACTGAGACCTCTGATCTCTACCACCTGACTGATCAGCCGCTGCAGGTACTACACCTCCCCAACCAGTCTGCCACCCTGAAGATTCAAATACAAGTCCGGATTGAGGGGTGCCCCTGATCCATGGAAGTGGACTCAGGGTCAGCAGCATCCATCATATCCGTGGACACACTGATCGAACTTCGGCCAATGAGGGGAACCCCTCTGTGGCCCTCACCCTTAAGTTTGGTGGATTTCCAGCGAAATCCAATCAGGAGGGTCGGGACATTACGGGTGCAATACAGAGACTTTATGGGGAATCTGGATTTGGTGGTGGTAGAGGGTAACCTTGTAAGTGTTCTGGGCTGGGCCTGGTTCGAGACCCTGGGTATCACCGTCGGGGGGGGGGTTAATAAATGCTCACCTCGGGATTTTGGGGAGGTCTACCGGGAATTTCCCGCAGTTTTTGACGGGGCTCTGGGATGTTACAAGGGTCCCCCGGTGTCATTGCAGCTAGACCCACAGGTAGCCCCCATCTGCCGGCATTTCCGCACAGCGCCCCTCTCCTTGCGGCCTAAAATAGAAGCCAAACTAGACTGGCTGATAGCCCAGGGCATTCTTGAGCTGGTCTCCCATTCCCGTTGAGAAACACCAATAGTTACCCCCGTCAAACCGCATCTGCATGCGGATTATAAATGCACTATAAATCAAGCCCCTCCAAGCGCACTCATGCCCTGTCCTGGTAGTGAGCCACATGCTGGCGTCTCTGGCAGGGGCAAGCATGCGGGACATCCGCATCCGCATTTGCACGGATTATAAATGCACTATAAATCAAGCCCCTCCAAGCGCACTCATGCCCTGTCCTGGTAGTGAGCCACATGCTGGCATCTCTGGCAGGGGCAAGCATTTTCGGCAAGCTGGATCTCGCTCTGGCATATCAGCAGTTACTGTTAGATGAGGCCACTGCGACGGCCCAAACAATCATTACACACCAGGGTGCATTTAGGGTTAAAAGACTGCAGTTTGGGGTCAGTGTGGCCCCCAGGATCTTCCAACAACTAATGGACACTTTGTTAAAAGGGATCCCTGGTGTGATGCCATTTTTTTCATGACGTCCTCATCGCTGCTGCAACCCCAGAGGATTTTGCGTCCTGTCTCCACTCCGTGTTGGGCTGTTTCAACGAGGCCGGTCTGAAAGTCAAATGGGAGAAGTGCCTCTTCGGGGTTCCAGAGGTGGACTTTTTTGGGTACCGGTGGATGCGATGGGCCTCCACCCCGCAAAGGACAAGGTGAAGGCTATTGTGGAGGCCCTGGCACTGCAGTGCAAGGCAGAGCTTCAGGCCTTCCTGGGCCTCGTAAACTTTTATCATGCCTTCCTGCCAAAGAAGGCTGCCGTGGCAGAACCCCTCCATAGACTCTTGGATAAATCGGCCCCTTGGGGGGAGGCGGCTGAGCTGTGGAAAGTCGGTCCTGCCTGGACAAGACACTTTCTGGATACAGCGGCGTGCTTCATGCTGGAGTCACAGTCTTGTGAAGAGGACGAGGTGTCAGAGCTAAGCTCGGAGAGCTCTGAGGAAGCCGAGGAGGAGCCGGAGGAGTTGCCCATTCCTGGACAACAGGTGTTGTACAGTGAGTACACAATGGCTCAAGCTTCAGCTACTTTGCTAATAGACAAACTAACAAATGACAATTATGCCGTCTGGTCTCTTCGGATGCAGCATTATCTTAAGAGAGAGGGGTTGTGGAAGTTTGTAGACTCACCCCCTGCTGCACCCACGGCCCAGGAGACCGAACAGGACGAAAAAGCCTTGGCAGCAATTGTGTTATGCTTATCTGACCAGCAGCTATTGCATGTTTGTGATAAGACATTGGCCAAGGAGGCTTGGGATAGCTTAAAAACAGTACATATCAAAAAAACTGCTGCGTCCGTCATAACGCTGACCCGCAGACTGTACCGTACTGTTATGTTGCCAGGTCAGTCAGTCCGGTCGCATGTGGATGCTTTGTCTGGCCATTTCCAAGCCCGCACACTAAGGGGGAAAACAATGGCTCAGGATGACAAGATTTTTGTTCTACTTTCCTCCTTGCCGGATAAATATAATGGACTTATTGCTGCTCTTGAATCGGTTGATGTGAGCACCCTTACTTGGTCGTCTTGTTGGCAGATTATTGGATCAGGAAGCAAGGTTTCAGGCATTGGCAGAGGTCCATCCTGGGAACTGTTCCAATAAGGAGAGGAGTATCTTTGCTGGCAGTGTTCCCGGAGCTGGCCAGCAGCCCAGAAAGACACCTGGTGTCAGCAAAGTAAAAAAATGTTTTAAATGTTCCGGAACAACACATCTTGCCCGAGAATGTCCTCAAGTATGGAGGCGAGGACAAAAAGACACGCAAGTTGACACGTGTCACAAGCAAGGAAACCACGCACCCCAGCAGCATGTTGCTATCGTTACAGTTGGTCCTGAGAAGGCCAGCATGAGATGGATTCTTGATAGCGGCGCTGCCAGACTGTTTGTAAATGATAAAACTGTGTTGCATGATGTACACCCATCTGAACTTACTAATGTTTGTCTTGCAGATGGCAGTGAAGCCTCTGTGAGCTGTGCTGGAAGTATATATTTGCCTAGCCTTAACCACACGTTCACCAATGTGTTATGCGTGCCTGATCTCGAAAACAATCTGCTTGGAATAGGTATGCTGGATGATGCAGGGTTCAGGATTGTTTTTGAAAACAAAACCTGTAAGATATACAAAGGTGATCAACTTGTGTCCACAGGGAAGTTAGTGAATGATGTATATGTATTATGTGATGATGGTGTGCAAGCTCAAACAGTATTCAAAAATGTTGGGTTGCATGAGAACTGTATACATTTACTACATAGAAGGTATGCCCATGCAAGTTTTAACACATTGCAGAAAACTTTGGCATGTTTGGGGGACACAAATATTAAGAAGTGTTCAAACTACCTAGAATGTGATGTATGCAAGCGTTCTAAGTCACATGCTCATCCTGTAGCAAAGGTGAGCAACAGGGTAACCACAGACCCTCTCGCTCTCGTGCACGCTGATGTCGTAGGACCATTCCCATGTAGCGTGTCAGCGCGCAAATTTGCATTAATTTTGGTGGACGATTTTTCACGCTTTGCGTGGGTGTTCCCGCTAAATAAAAAATCAGAAGTGTGTGCTACCATAAAACAGT
>NW_015174286.1:848880-882238 GCF_001447785.1 Gekko japonicus | reverse complement strand
AATGTATTGTGTAAATTGCCAATAACCATTTACAGTGATAGTACTTCTGCTAGACAGCTAGCTGATAACCAAGGAATACATACCCGCAGTAAACACATTATTGTCAGATATCAAAATGTGAGAGCAGCAGTGTGCAGGAAGTTTGTTGTATTGAGACAATGTAATTAGGTTGCACGGGATCTCTGTTTCCTACAGTTTTGTGGGTTTTTTGCCATGAAGTATAAATGGTTAGAAAAGTTTTAACCAAAGAAAAGTAGATAAAAGACTCTAAAATGTTTGTATACAAATGGTTATGTATATATGAAAACCAATAAAAATAATTTAAAAAGAGAGAGAGAGATAGGCATTCTAAAGGCAAGGTGCCACCACTGAAAAAAACCCTGTCTCTGGTCTCCTTCCACCTCACTTCCACCAGACAGGGATGTCAGTATATAAAACTATAACTGCAAGCTGTCAGTCTGCCAGGTGACAGTGAATGCTAGATCTAGATGATCTAAGTTGACAGCCAGTAGGTCACATGACATGGTGATTGCAGGGAGGTTGCATCAGCCTTTGCACGAAGCACCATGACTTGGCAAATATGTAAATAGCTGTTATGTGATTGGTTGTTGTAAATATAAATGTAGTGCTGAACAGTGCTGTTCATCTCTTCTATGGGATCAGTTGCCTGCGCAGCACCTTGTCAGAGAGTACCACGATTTTGGACTCAGAGAGACTGTAAATATACTCCAGTGTGTAAATAAACTGTAAATACTTTTACTACTCTGCTATATGGAGCGTTCTTCTATACTGTCAGTATGGTGGCCCGGGATTGATGCGGAGATCGAGACATGGGTCCGGGGGTGTAAAATATGCCAAGAAGTCCGCCCTAGCCCTCTGAGCGCCCCAACACAGCAGTGGGAGTCCACCCACAAACCGTGGTCCCAGCTTCATGTAGTTTTTGCCGGCCCATTCCAGGGGCTGTTGTTCTTAATAACGGTCGACTCATACTCCAAGTGGTTGGAAATCAGCCCCGTGTCCACCATGTCCTCCAAAGCCGTTATAAGGTCCCTCCGCCGGATCTTTTCCACACACAGGCTGCCGGACACGATCATGTCCTATAACTGGGCCGCATTTACATCGGCTGAGTTCCAGGACTTTCTCCAGAGGAATCTGATCAGACACATAAGATTGGTCCCCTTCCACCCTGCGACCAACGGCCAGGCAGAAAGGATGGTCAGGACGGCCAAGGACGCCCTTTGCAGAATAACTGACGGGGACTGGGAGTTATGGATTGCCCAATTCCTCCTAATGCAGAGCCCTGAACACAGTCTCTGGCCACAGCCCGGCAGAGCTTCTGATGGGCCACCACCCCGTGACCCTCCTGGACCGGCTTCACCCAGACTGCAAACCCAACTTCTGGAAACTAGTAGAGGACCGAAAAGCACCAAGAGGGTTCTTCCCAGGAGAGCCCATCTATTTTTAAAACTTCGAAACGGGCCCTCCCTGGGTAGCCAGCCGAATCATTAAACCCACTGGCCCAGTGTCGTATGAGGTTGCCGTGGAAGGGGACAGACTACTAAGGAAACATGTTGACCAACTACGGCAGCGATTAACCCCCAAAGCCGGGATGCCATCACAGATATCTAACGAACCAGAGACCCCCACCCAGAGAGAACCAAGCCAAGCTGCCGCTGACCCAGAGGTCCCGCCACCGCAGCAACAACTACAACAGCTACCCCAGACTCCTCAGCCCAAAAGAACCACCACAGACTCAGTGCCAGCCCCCAGGCGATCTCTCAGGGAGCGCCGGACCCCTACATATCTGAGGGACTACATTAGTAGTGACGGAACTATGGGGGGAGGGGTGTTATGTCTTCTGATACTGCCTGATGCCAGACAGAGGCAGCTAGAGCTTCAATCTCTGAGGCCACAGACCAGCCGGTCCTGGAGGGCATCCTCGAGGTCTGGGAAGTTGCAGTGGCGGGCGATATGGAGAAGCGGTGTGTCGAACGCTGAGATGGACTTGGTGGCAGTCCGGTTTCTTGAGTGGAATGCATGGCGGGCTGTGATGACTGACAGCTTAGGTGAGAAGTGCGCCTTCAGTCAGTCCTGGATGGTTTGATACTCCGTGTCCTTGAGCTCCGCTGGGGCAAGAAGCGAGCAAGCGATCTCGTAAGTCGTTTGGCCACAGACGTCGGAAAAAGTAGCATGCTTCATCTCGGCCTCCCTGATGCCAGAGGATTTCAGGCAGAACTCGAACCGGCCGAGGTAGGACTCCCAGTCCTCTGCGGAGACGTTGAACTTGTCGAAGTGTCCTGGAGCAGCCATGGTCTCTGGAGCAGTGTGATGCGCGGGGATTTGGGGCTCAGTGCATGGTGTGGTGCTGGCTGGAGCTGGCTCGCTCATCAGGATCCCATCCTCATCGTCAGTATAATATACTGAGTTCAAGACGTGTTTAGTGATCTGCTCATATTTATTTAGTTTTTTCGGTTAACTTAAAGACAAACTCTGCAGGGCTGAGCCCTGCTTATAGTGGTGCAAAACAACACCCCCCTACATACACACACTCCCCATGATTGGCTATGTACAGTGTAACCCTAAATCAATAGGTCCATCCCAGGATCCTGGCGGCCCATTGTTCAGGTACCTCATGCTCAGACTATTCCCGGTGCTGTCCTGGATCAATACATAACACCTTTCCTTACTCCCACCAAATGTTTTCAGAAAATGGGGGGGAGGCAGGTGAGACTTTTGGCCAACAGGGCTTCTGATTGGTCATCGGATTGGCTGTGCAGAATTTTTTAAAAAAATATATTTTATTTAATTATTAAAAAACAAAAAACAAAACAGACACAGACATCAAGTATACACCCCTCTCCCCATAAAGAAGAACAACCTACAGTGTACCCATAACAACAGTAAAAAAGAGAGAAAAGGAAAGAAAAAAATCTGAAAAGCAAGCATATTAAGGCATTGGTAGAGAGCTCAACATTCAGCTTAAATACAAAAAGAAAGAATTCTTTTCCCTTCTTTTTTCTTTTTCTATAAACATGAATAATTAATGTATAATTACAACATGATTAAAGTATATATAGAGAGGCTTATTTAACTTTATCCCGTAATCTGAAGGGCTTAAACATACTTTGGGTATTGTTATGAGTTGTGTATAAAATAAAATTGTGCCATATTTCAAAAAAGTCTACAGTTTTGGCTTTGGATTTGATTATTCTAATTTGACACAACACAACAAACCTTTATTGGCATAACAATTCTAATTTGATTTGTTAATTTTTCAGCTATTGCAATCTGCCATAACTCAGAATACCATGCGTGTAGTGTTAATAATTCCACGGCTTTCCAGCTTTTAGCAACTGTCCTGCACGCTGCCATTAGCATAAACACTATTAGATCTTTAGAAGTAACCTTTTCATTTTGTTTCTCCCAAATTGTTAGTAGGGCCAAAGCTGGTAGCTGTGCAGAATTTTTAAAAGTTGCTTCAAGAGAAGGTACCACTACAGCTCAAAGATCTTTACTGCATGACTTAAGGTAAGCTGCATGTATGCAATAAAATACTAAGCAATACATTCATTTTAAAACAGCTTTGGCCTGAAATGTTGAAGAGTTACTGAGTTAAACATAACCTCAATCCCTGACATTTTGTGGTTGGCTGCAGCTCCCGCAGCAACCATTTGGTGATTGTGCCCACCGTGTGTCAGAATTCCAAAGGAGCCTGCCAGTTCTAAAATGTTTGGGATCCTTCATTTAGACTCAGTAACGGGGGGTCTGCTGTGCACAAATCAGTTTGAATTTTGGCTTCAGCAATGGACGGAAACGTCTTCTAAGGAGCATTTTTCTAGGATTACTTTTAAAAGGTAAAGGTTCCCTTGCTCGAAAGCCAGTCGAATCCATCTCTAGGGTTGCGGTGCTCATCTCCGTTTCAAAGCCGAAGAGCCAGCACTGTCCGAAGACGTTTCCGTGGTCATGTGGCCGGCATGACTAAACACCAAGGCGCATGGAACGCTGTTACCTTCCCCCTGAAGTGGTACCTACGGTATTTATCTACTTGCAGTTTCTTGCTTTCGAACTGCTAGGTTGGCATTACTTTCAATAACAGGCCACATGTGTTGTCTTTGTTGTTTATTGGTTTAACTGCGGTTGTATATTTTACTGCATGTTTATCTAAACTGCTTAGAGCCTGTGACAGCTAACATTCCCAAATAAATGAATTCAGCCACTGCTTTAGACATTATAACCCTTTTAGGGGAAAAAATAATTGTAGTGCAGACAGAAAGCATACCTTTTTACTGTCATTCTCTGTGGGCGTCCGTAAATTGAGGTTAGCCTGAAACAAAATAAGTACATTATCAGGTCAGATAGAATAATGCATTATTTTAATTCATCCCTATTAATGACAGTTGAGTTGGGGCACATTTCTCACCTCTGTCTCTTGTTACTGTTTTTCGCAGTTACAATTATATCCACCAGAAAAATACAAAGGGTAAAATATTCATATTCCTTTGTTTACCTTTGTAATGCAGAAAAAATCATGTGAGTTATTAACTATTAATCCATTTAAATACTAGCTTGCTCTGAATGTTATACCCAGCTTCCAATTCTGAGCTTTCTATAATTATGGAAGATCAGCGTATACACAAGAGGCTTGTGCACAGTACTGGGTTTGCATGTAATTTCCATGGGCTGGCATTTGCACTTGTGAATGGCAAAATGAATTCAAGCATCCCCATCAGAGTCCCCCCCCCCCTTTTCAGGAACGCAGAATATCAGGACTGAGTCTTTGACTCAAACTATGTGTTCTACGAGGGGGAGGGGGTTGTGTTTTTTTTTAACCCAAAGCAGTCATACGGGCTGTAAGTTTAAGCTGAGGGAGTGTACCAGAGGAATGTCACTGACCCCATTCTCCTCTATTCCTTTTCCAACTCAAAACTGGGGGAACTGGAAGCCAGACTAATCCTATATCTTTCCCAGCAAATGAAAAAGCAGTTTGGGGAGAATGATTTTGAGATAGAAAAGGACTGGGGGAATCAATTTTTCCTTCTGTTAGCTCAGACACAACCCATATAGGTGGCTTTGGGCTTTAAAAAGGTATGGATGAAATAATCTCAAAACCACAGGTATCAAGTAGTTTTGATCCTTCATTTTGTATATTTTGCTCTTTGCACCCCACTTTATCTCCAGCTTGGCACAAAGGGGGAAGAAGCAAATAAACTAAACTAACATATGCCTTTTTAATTGCCCAGGCCTACCAAGATGCATTCTTCTCAAAGCTGTTTTCATGTCAATTTTCTGTGATGTGTGCTTCATTTTTCTTGGAACTGCTCCAGTGTTTTTTTCAATAAACAGTAACAACTATCACTTAAAGAAAACACTCAGCAAATACACAACAGGAGCCACTTGGGGTTCGTTTGTCCAGGTCTGCAAGTTTGCTCTTAATTTACATTTGCTGTGGGAAGCACGGCAAAATTATTGCCATACGTAACACCTCTCAGTTTATCCTTTAGAGAAATGGGGGCAAAAGCTAGCAGGCAGGGGTGTGCAATGGCAAAGCAGAGGCTTTGAAGAAAACAAAGAGGTGCTTCACATGAATTATATTACCTGGAGAAAGCCAATTGGCTGCTCCAAGATCTTGACCACTCACTGAGATAGAACTTTATTAGGATATGCAACACAGGACACGTCCATTTCAGTTGGGTTACAGAAAGTGATCATTCAGAGAGGCCCTGCTTCTGCCCACTACAACTCTGTCCTAAATATTGTTTTACAGTTTGACCATTGCAGAAGAGTAGAGAGAATGAGCTCTTCTATTCTGTCTTCACATGATTACAGGCCTGCAGAGCACAGCTCATCAACTATCTTGCTAGCTACCTAGTGCCATTGACTAAGCAATATAGATGAAAAATAAACTGGAGACTTTTATTACTTTCTCCTTGAGTGGTTAAGACGCTGAACTGCAGGCTGTGGAAGGTCGGTAGTTCAACAGTTCGAGACCTGAGTGTGCCGCATGACGGAGTGAGCTCCCGTCTCTAGTTACAGCTCCTGCCAACCTAGCAGTTCGAAAGCAAGTAATTGCAAGTAGATAAATAGGTACCACTTCAGTGGGAAGGTAACAGCATTCCGTGCGCTTTGGTGTTTAGTCATGCCGGCCACATGACCACGGAAATGTCTTCGGACAGTGCTGGCTCTTCGGCTTTGAAACGGAGATGAGCACCGCAACCCTAGAGTAGGATTCGACTGGCTTTTGAGCAAGGGGACCTTTACCTTTACCTTGAACAAATACTGTTTGAAATAGGCCCTCAGAAAGGTCAAGACAACAACTTTTGTGACCAAACAGACAGACAAGGGGGGATGGGTCACGTTCAGGTTTTTGCTTTTATTAAACAAAGGAGAATGTTAGCTGATTTTTTGCTTTTATTCACTGAACAATAACATTAACCACCTTAAATGTTTAAATCTTGAAGCAAAGAACTTTACCCAGAGAATTTATGTTGCTGCTCTCTCCCTCCACCATAAGCAGTTGCACTCATTTCCATTCCTCTGCACCTCATCAGCATGGCATAAACAAAACTAACTGTGGCCCCAGGGTATGCCTGGGAGGCTTGAGATACAGCAGCAGCCTTACTGAAGCTAAGCACAGCTGGGCCTCATCAGTACCTGGATAGGAGACCCTCCGGGGAATCTTATGGAAGCCACACTGCATTACATGGTGAAAGACGGGGGTGGGGGATATACAGATAATAAATAAAATAAAATAAAATAAAATAAAACTATGACATGGCAGGAGAAATTAATAGTGGGGAAACTGCATCTTCTGGGGATTTTAAATCTCTCTTTACTGATACATGGTCTTGAATGTCCAAATCCTGTTGTCAGTAATATATATCTAGATATACCCAGTTATCCATGAAAATCACATATTCCTTTAAATCCATCTTTTAAAAACTATTATCTGCAAGCTTTATCATGCATCTGAACATTGCTCACGCATTCAGAACAGACGAGATGGGGACCCGCGATACTCGCGGGGGGGGAAGAGCTCCGTCTCCTCCATCCCCGGGGGGGGGGGGAGAAGAGCTCCGTCTCATCCATCCCCCCCGCTCGATGTCCCGAGGAGGCGGCGGCGGCGGCGAGGCCAGTCCTCCCCCCGCCCGCCTGGCCCCGAGGAGACAGCGGCGGCGCAGCAGCGGCACGGTCACTTGCACTTTCGGGGGGGTTTAAACATCCCCCCGAAATTTTTTTCTACTTTTAGCATTTTTGTGCACACGTGGGGACTGGCCCACGTGTGCACAAACCTCCCCCCCCAAGTGCCCCCGGAGCGCTGATTTAGCGATCCGCACTCCGGGGGCAACTTGGCTATTAGATATATAGATGCTTATAACATTTCCCAAAGCAACACATCCAGTCTGGTCTTTCCTCATCTTTGCTAACTGTATTGTTTCTATGCTTTTGGGTAGAACAGGAGACAAGGCTCTGAAGCAGGAGTTAACATAAGAACATAAGAGAAGCCATGTTGGATCAGGCCAGTGGCCCATCCAGTCCAACACTCTGTGACACACAGTGGCCAAAGCCCAGGTGCTATCAGGAGGACCACTAAGTGGGGCCAGAACTCCAGAAGCTCTCCCACTCTTGCCCCACCCAGCACCAAGAATACAGAGCATCACTGCCCCCTAAATTCTATGACCTTGGGAATAATTATACTACTGCCATTTATAATCAGAAATTAATGGGAATGTGAAAAGAGCACTGCAGCAGGTTGAGCCAGGTGGCCCCTCTGGTGGCATGCCTGCACCTATGTTGTCACCAAGGCCTGGCCAACACTGCAGGGGACACTTGGGGCAGATTGCTACTGGCCATCTGAGGCCATCCAGGTTAGTGGAAACTGGGGATTTTTGTGCAAATTAAAGGGGTAATTGGCGCTATTTATAATATGAGGTTTTGAAGAACAGTTTCCTGTTAAGGTGGAGAATTCTAACTTGTCACCTGTTCTTGGCATCTATGGCTGTCAGCTATGCTGCCATGGGGGTGGGGAGGTTCGTTCTCTTCTAATTGCCTTTGCATTCCTTATGTGCCTTTTTGCTGCTACGATGGTTATCTCTAAGTATTGCAGGTGGTGATGTTGATGTCTGGTTTTCTTGGGAACCGTTTCGTTCCCAGCTTCAGTGCTAAACAGCCGAAGCGCTATCTCCTGCACGTGGGAGGATGACTAATTGGCCAGGGCAGTGGGTGTGTGTGCATACGAATTCCCTTTATCCTATTGTGCCCCATGGGCAGCCATCATTCTTAACAGTGCCTGTGTTAATGCATCTATAGCTCTTCAATAAAGTATTACCTTTCATGAAAGCGTGTACTACGTTGTTGGCTGTGGGTTCTGACAATGGCTCAGTCTCACACATGAATTTGTATATATCTAGTAAAAAAAACCCATCTACATTTGATGATGCCAAATACAGACATCTTCTCTCTGAAGGACTATGTCAGGAATTCTCATTGGAGCTGGGCTGAGTGATGAGCTTTAATGTTTCCATTACAAATGCCCTCAAGCCATTTATCTTCATCCCCTAGAGGCGTCATCCTGTCATCCTGTTTGGGTAGATATAAGTGCTGGTGCCACTACAACAGGTAATGTGATTTCTATGCATGATATTCTTCTTGCCAAAAAACTAGAGTTGACATGATCAGTGTTTACTTTTTAGAAAAAAGAGGCATGGGGTTCAAATCTGTCTGGAAACACCAGCCTTGTATGGGAAAGTTCTTTCCAGTAACCTCTGATATGTTAGGTGTCTCTCCTGTCACTCAATGATAGAAATACAGTCCGCACCTGCTCAGAAGCTCTTTATTCTATTCCTGTGTCACATGATTAAGCTCTTGCACTGAAAATAGATTAAGCCCGGACTATGATAATACTTACAAATCTTGTTTCTCGTCCCGCTGGTCTCTGTAAAGCTGTAGATGTCTGTAAGCAAAGATTAATCAAAAGAATAAAATAGTGGCAGCAAGTATCAGGCATGTTTTACCATTCTATTGATTTTTTTTTTGCCAGTCACTGTTCTTTCATTATTAATTGAGCAATATAGTTACTATGCATATTTATTTAATCAACAGTTTTAAATGTGTTCAAAAGATGTTAAACCATAGTGCTCAGATGTCAAAAGTAAATTGTGATTTGTTCCTGATATTTGTGACGGACTGTTGAGGATTAACATCTAACAGAGTCTGAGAATCTTTTGAGTGACAGATTCTGTTACCAAAAGTTTTGTATTAATTTGGGTTCCAGATTTCAAATAGGACATTGTTTTTATTATCCTGACCCAAAATTTTAGGTATAATTATGGCTTGGATACGTCTGAATGCACCCCCTACTAAAGACTTAGTGGTTTAGCAATGCCATCCAAAGCAGGAGTACTCAGACTCCTACTCAGGTCTATTCAATGGGGCTTACTCCCAGGAAAATTCACTTAGGGTTGCACAGTAAGAAGCCTTCATTTTTTAAAAGTGCCACAATCCAGACATAACAACAAACTAAGGTTTAACTGAACTTCCTATAAGTTTCCTTGTTTATATTTCTCAACCAGGAAGTCCTCAATCTCAGCACAGCCTTTTTGGGGCAGAAGGAGGAAACGTGACTATAAGGATTTCAGGCTAATCTGTCTGATAAATATATTGTGGTTTGCTTATGATATCGGAATGCAGCCAGTATATATATTTTAAAAGACAATTGGGACCCATTGATGATCAGAAGCAATGGAGCATATACCAACCACAGATAGAAATAGATTTTTGTTTCATTTGGTAACTAAGGCCATATAAAGGTTACACCACACAAGTTCCCCACACAGCAATCACATGGCTCTTCTCCTCCCTGCTATGGAGTTTCTAATGCACCAGAACCAATATTGCAAGAAAGTGGCAGGACTTTCAACATTCAGCCTGGCTTTTCCCAGTTGACCTTCCTTCCCTTTTACTTCTCTTTCCTCCCTCATGTAGCTCTTCTGTAACTCACACACACACACACACACACACACACACAAAACCTTTATTGGCATGAAAGCACAAAACATCATGGAAATACGGTAACATACTAAGAAGCATCAGTCACTTACACTTGGCTATTCAAGCCTCGTCTTCTGATTGCATAATATAAAAATTTTGCAACAGCCTCCATTATTTCGCAATTAGAAGGAAACAGAAGAAAGTGAACAATTGAGTCATCTGAATGCCAGCTCTTACCCTCTAGAAGTGGAGTAATAAAACAAGATCGGATATCCCTATAAAGGGGGCAATGAAGTATGGTGTGTGTAGTGGATTCTATATCTTTTAGAGAGCAAGGGCAAAGTCTGTCTAGATATGGTATCTGGTGGTACCTCCCTAAAAGCGCCTCTGATGGCAGAACATTGCTCTGCGATCATGTGGGGCTGTTAAACTTGACAGATACTTTGCAGTAGAGTCTTCTGTAACTCTAGTTGCAAAGATGTGGGAAGGGGTCTGTTTCAGTTTTTGGGACCAACTAAATTGAGGACCTTTATGAAGAACAGTCTCATACTTGTTTTTCTATCCAATAAAGCTATCGATCCCTATGCCCTATGTAATATGCACCCTGATAGAGATTGTAAAAGTGACTGTCTTACCTTGCCTGCATCTAAAGCCAACAGGTTCTGCAAGGACCTTGGGGAAGAATCATGTTGATGCTGGGGGAAAAATGAGTTGCAAATAATAGCTACTGAAGTACAGAAACCAAAAAGGTAAAAGGAAGGATGTAAATCGAGGCTTTAGATATTGAAGTACCGTAGCCAGTGGGTCCTGTAAGACTTCATCAATTGCAGCACACAGCTCTTCAGTTTGTTGTCTCAGCTGGGCAGGGGAACAGATCTAAGAAGTTGGTTTCAGAGACATCATTAGCTCCATGCATCTCCATTCCAAACTCAAAATGCATTTGTATCACTCTGTCGTATGATCTGCTGCTTTAATTACTAAAATCGGCTTGTGTTACATAAATACTGTGTCTTGACTACCCATTCTCTTCTCAGTCCTTTCCCCACTTGGTTTTAACACTTCCTTCAACAGGTACAAAGGGTAACATTTTTGTAAGTCACCAGATGTAAACCCCTCTCTGGTGTTGGCAGTCTTGAGAAGTCAGAAGGATTTTTCATCCTTCCTTGATTCTTAGCTCCTTTCCTCATTTTCTGTCGCTTCATCCTTTCATCTCTCTATGCCTATTTTTCTCAGGGTTGCATGCAGCCTGCCCATTTGTCATGCAAAGTTCTCTCTATAAGGGAGGGGCCAATGTTCAGGGACATTCTACCTGTGTTGTATGTAGAAACACCCAGTATTCAATCTCTGGTCTCTCCGGTTCCAAAAGATGTCAGAAGGATGGGAATGACATTTCTCTGCCCAAGACCCCAGACATCTGCTACCAGTCAGAATGACCAGTACTGAGCTAGGCAGACCAATGGTCTGATTTGGTAGAAGGCAGCTTCACATATGCAGATATTCCCCCTAAATCCCCAATCTTGACTGCAATGGTAGCAAGATGCTTTCCCCCAGTTTCTTTAGTTTTTTTAAAGGTGCTTAGAATGAATACCAATCTGCCTACAACAGTTGGAGACAGCATATGTCTTGTGGGACCCCCAGTTATGTGAAAACACAAGGCATTTAATTAGTGACGAACAATTCTGATAAAAGAAACAATATTACAAATGGAGATATGAGAAGAAATCAGTGCATTTCGTAGGGATAGTCTGAATAGAGTAAGTTAAAGATGGAGAGTCACCTCTGAATGTGTGTCCAAAGTGCTTTCTTCACCTTCTGGTTCATTAAGTGCCTAGAGGTAAATTGAAATTAAGACAAGATTGAGAAAAAAATTAAAATATTAAAGTACTGATACAATTTGCTATTTTACTTATTAATTTATTCCCATCATTACTATCCCATCCATTCATCAAACAACTCCATGTGCCCAACATGTGAGGCACAAAATAAAAGTTAAACAGCCAACAAAACCAGCATCATCATATTAGGGGGGCACACATACGGTGCTGTAGTTTGACCAACCTCCTGAATTATTCCTGTTGATTTCTAGCCCGCCTTACTATCTACTTTAAATACAGGCCACACATTTAGAGCCAGAATCTTAAGAAAAACAAGAAATCAGTCAGATTGGAGCATTATTGACTTTTGTTTGTTTTGTCAGCAATCAACAAGTGGTAAAGCTTGGCATTCAAACTGACAATCTCACTTCCTGTCACATGCTGATTGCTTCCAGGTTCTTGCTAGGCAACGGTTTGCAGTTATGGACCACAGAGAAGAGGACAGAGTCTTCAGGGATCCCGCAAAGTCTGTCTCAGATGCTGCTTTACTCAGCTTAATACTGGAGAGACAAATAAGTTCCACTTGCTAAGGTCTCCTTATTATCAGGTCTGCCTTGACCTGCATGGCACAGGCTTGCCCAATCTTGGAAGCTAAGTAGGGTCAGCCCTGGTTAGTATTTGTATAGGAGACCCCCAAGGAAGCCCAGGATAACTATGCAGAGGCAGGCAATAGCAACCCCCCACTGAATGTCTCTTGCCCTGAAAACCCTACAGGGTCACCCTTAGTCAGTTACCACTTGACGACACTTTCCACCGCCAAGACTCAAGTTTGATGTTGTCTTTATGTTTTAAATTTCATTTTATTTTGCCATATCAAGAAGACTCAAAACAGCAAGGAGTTGGTGAAGCCATCCAAGCAAATTTGTGTATATATTTAAGTTTAACCCCAATATTTTGTAAAAAGAGCACTTAACATCTACTTTTCTAAAAAGCCTGTTCAGTGTACCTTAACTGCTACAAAGCTGAACTGGACAACCACATTCGGAGCCTGCTATAACATCACAGAGGATTTGTGTTCTATTAAGTTAATGTTTATGCCCATTAATACACAACCAGTCTTCTGTCTCCTACTGAGAGTAGTTCCCTATCAGCAGCTCCTGATAAGCAGCACTGCTGGACAAAAGCCTTTCAAGGCAGCAGACTGTGTACAGAAAGTACAAAACAGCAAGACAGCACATTATCTCTTCGGAATAATTCTAACACCTTATACAGTTGTTCGGCCTGAACTGGAAAGAATCGGTATTTTAAATCTTCACAGTTAACCAAACTTTCTTTCTGCACAAGCACTGTATTTGCTATTTTCACTGGGTACAATAAATTCACTTTTACTCTTCCTTTGCTCACTGTAGGATGTTTTTCATGCTTTGTCAAAAGAGACCCAGGCAGTACTGCAACAAAAGCAGCTGAAAGACTATATAACAATATACAAAGAGGTGACCCATCATTGAAAAGGGCCAAGTGGGGGTTATTCTATTAAAATATAATTACTTGTGACCAGATGAAGTAGGTTTATTTCAGTGAATTGAGATAATCTACTGTAGAACACAATGAGTATATAGCCACAGCAATTTCTAGGTCATTTGAAATTAATTCCTTGGCATGCCTGCAAAATCATCCTTTGAAAAATTCCTTTTTGGGGGGAGGGGGAGATAAATCTGTGCTGAACCATTTAATGTGAACATTGCAGAGCTTTGCCCTGAATAGCACAGTCATGTTAGAATGCCAGGATGCCTGCTGTTTGATACAGCCAGGTCTGCTGAGATGGGAAGTGGACTTGGATGAGAAAATTCTGGGGGCCATGTGATTTATTTTCATATTATGTATGGGCTCGGCCTGAGTGGTGCGAGGAAGGACCAAAGAGAATCTTTGATTGGAGCACTTGGTAGCCCTATCTAGTCCTGGACCCACTGAGGCAAATATTGCATATTTACCTACATATTGGCATGGATGCTACCACACCACTGAGCAAATCCTGAAGCCTTCCTTCAGCCTACCTAGATTTTATCCAGTTAAAGTAGGTCTTCCTCCAGTGGAAGAGCCACGTAAATTGCAGGAAGCCTCCTTGAAAATAAAGTCCCTCCAGCTTTCAGTTTTGGGTAAGATATGTGCCATATGAGGTCCCAAGCAACAAAACTAAGAAACATGGTTTTTACATGGCATTCATCTTGGTAAGCCACAAGTTGTATAGGTCTGAGACAGTGCTTAACCTGAAACCGAAAGTTTCAGAAGTATTTTTGTTTTTTAAAAAACCCAGACTATTCTTAATTATGAAGTAAACAGGAATAAACTGTGAAACATGCAAACGTTTGAAGAAAGACAGACCTTCTGCTCCAGAAGCAATGTGTTAGTTGGGATTGCTGCAAAGACCTTGTAGCTTGCCTTGATCTTGTGCGGCTACAAATCAGAAGCCAAAAAGAGACAAATTAATGTGGCAAAATAGGCCCCATGGGTCTAAAATATTACCTTCTTCCTTCTTTCCTGTTGTCCAAGTCTCCAATCAGCCAGCTGGCTAGCTGGCTGACTGGGGTAGAAAGTCTGTCTAAGACGTTTTCTGTTCCAAGTTTTTTGCCACTGCCACTGGCCTGCAATTGGACGCGGAACATGATTCCCCTTCCCCAAAAAAGGTAGGAGGCAGAGGCAGCAAGAGACTTGGAGGTGGAAGTACTCAGGACAGGCTTTTTACTTCATGGCTGTCTCACTTCTCCACACATCACGGAGCTGATCAGGAGTGAATGGTTCACCTCCACCTCCTCCTACTCCTCCTTTGGTGTGCTCCTGCTGCTTCCCCCTCCCCTCCCACCCACTGTCACCACTTCTCTCACTCTCCAAGAAATGCAACTTTCTCCCAATGCCTCTTTCCTTCTCCAAGCTGCCACTGTTTTTCTGGGTTTTTCTGCAGTCTTAGTAACTGTCCTAGATTGGAGAAAAATCCCCTCTCTATGTACAGTCCAGTTGTTTGGATTTTTTGATCCTTACTCTGGGGCCAAGTTCAGAATTAGATATATAAATATGGTCATACTTTTCACATGTTACAAACAAATAGCAATATTTATGTATATGTGAAAATATACAAAGTATATGTGTATGTGAAAATGTACAAATAACAACATTAATGTAATTAGAGTCCACGTGGAGCTCATTTCAAGCTTGGATAAGACCATGCAGCCCTCTTGCACAATTTTTTTTCTTTTGGTCTACACAGGTGATAGGGTCAACTGACTAAAAGTGAAGGCCAGTCAGGTTAGGTATGAGTTCCACTTAGTGCTTCCTTGGCACTAGTTCTGATCTGGCACTGATAGTTTGGTAGTACAAATGTAATGAAGAGCAGAGGAAAAGTGATAAAGAAAAACATGTTTTGCTCTCTTTTTTCCTAGTTTGTAACCGCAACTGCTTTCCCCTCCTATTTCTATGTACTTGTCAATAAAATGAATGGAATTGAATAGATCAGACTGCAAGCAGCCTTTGGTCTAGATAGTTTTGACTCTGTGCTTTTCTCTGTACAGGTGCAATTCAAACTGCCAATGTTAAAGACTAGACATTGCTTCTTTTCTAGGTATTTTTACAAGCAGAAAACAAAGGACAGTACTAAAATACAAATTTAGCGTGGGGGGGGGGTTTACATTCATTTCCTTGCTTCCCACTCTTTTCCTCCAGTTCTTGTCCTTAGCATTCTATTATCTGTAGTTATCAGAGTCAGAGTGCAGAAATTCTCAAAATACAAACCTCAGACTTTAAGAAGAAATAAATGGCAGCAATAAAGATTCACAAGCTACTGATTAGTCTAAGGTGCTCCTGGACTTCTCCTCATTTATGCTGCCACAGGCTAACATGGCTGCCTCTCTAGATTACTGTGTACTGACAAGCTTGGATCTTACGACTGATTCTGTATGCACAATGTGAGACTGCTTTGTGCAGCATTGCACACTTGCACCATCAAATGGATGATAAATGCTGTTATGCAAGAGGCATGCTGGTGAGTGAAGGCGGGCTAATTTAAAGGCAGCACTGGCTGAGCCAAAAGAACCCACCCATGCAATGTTGCACCTGCACAACCTCTCATGATTGTACAAAGCAGATATGCATGCTTAGTTAGCATCCCATGTAAAACATTTTGGGGTGGTGGTGGTGGTGATACTGAAATTCCCATATTCCTTCAAAAGTCTCCCATAATGAGAACATATTTCCACTTATTGCAAGAGTCAATGTGTTAAAAAGACAGGTGAGGAAATGTGCACATTTGAAGCTACTTGTTTGTATCCCCTCTAGCAATTTTGGCCATTCCTCCCCATGTTCAGAACCAGAAACCCTCTGAATGCCAGTGTTGGGAAGCAACTATCAGGGAGGGGGGACTTCATGCTCTGTCTGTAGGCTTCCCAGGAACAACTGTTTGGCCACTTTGTGAAACAGGATGCTGAACTAGATGGACCACTGGACAAATTCAGGAGAGCTACTCTTATATTTTCAGTGCTGAAAACACAGCAGCACAGTAAACAAGGTAAAAGATGAGAGTACAAAACAGAACCAATAGATTTCCCCCCAAAATGCAATGTTCAAACTCATTTATAAACAAGTCCATTAAGGCGGTAATATTAAGATTTGAAATTACCTAGGATACTTCTTGAAGGAAGGAGGCAATTCACATGGGACTCACAGTGCAGCAGCATGCCTGACACACACATGACACATCAGTACTGATCATCTTAATGGTTATCCTTGCTTGGACAAATAGTAAATCAAGGCTGTTAGTTCCAAAGGTGGACTGATATAAATATAACTTGCAGTTTGGTACCATTTAAAACAGACATGTCAAACATACAGCCCAGCGGGTATAACTGGCCCATCCTGGGCTCTTATCTGACCCGCCAGCACCCGGAGGGGAACCAGTCGGAATGTGGACTGGAAAGGCCTATATTAAGGTACTATGCCTCCTGTTGAGGTCCCTCCCTTCCTCAAACATGGGCCCTCCCTGGGGTTTTACCCCAGATCTCCAGGAATTGCTCAACCTGGAGTTGACAACCATAAGGGATAAGGAGAGCTGGTTTGACCTTGAGCTTTCTGCAGCCAGCCCCCTTGGGGCCTGCCTGCTGCCCTCGGCCAATGTGCCAGGCCAGGCCATGCTGCTTGTGGCTGCCTCCTCCTCCTCCTACAGCCAGAGTGCATTGGGCTCCTGCATCTGCTGCCCTAGGCTGCTGGACAGATGGCTGGCTGTTCATGTGTGGCAGGCAGAATCTCTTTGGTCCCACCTCCCCAAGCCTAACCAAGTGGCTTCCCACTTGCAGGCAGCCCAGGGAAGGCACCTGGGGGCACAGGTGCCTGTGGAAAACTGTAAGCGTATAAATGGAATGACTGGCCAGGTGGGGTACACACTGTGCAGCAGCCCAGGTGAGAGAAAAAAGGCCAGTGCTTATGTAAGGGGCGCAGTGTGTGCAGAACGCTACGGGTCAGGGGCAGAGGAGGGTGAACTGGAGCCTGCTAACCTGCTGACCCAAATGTGTGTGGCTTATCTCCTGCCTCCCTCCCTCAGCAGAGTGGGGAGGATTAAATAAGAGGAAAAGGTGAAATGTACACTCCCCAGGCTCCCAGCATGCAAGTGCTTATTATGTAACTGTCTGAATGGAAGTGAGGGATGGGGGGTTAGGTAAAAGTCAGGGACAGGAGCAGCCATTCAGAAAAGTGCACTGGGTTTGCCCATGACAGAGGCAGGTGCTGGATGTGTGTCTGTGGGCTTGCACATGGGGAGTAATATTTTGGGTGGTTGGATAATGCTGTGGAACTGGCAGGAAATAAAAGTCTGCAAAAGGTAATTAAAGTGGAGCTGGCATCTTGGGAGAATGGCAGAGCTTGAAGATTGCTTGTGGTACTGGTGAGTATCTCAGTTCCCCTTATTCACACTTGTTGCTGGACTTTAACAGAGTGAAGGGTGGGATTGTGCAGCTGCCTCACCCCCCTCCCACCTCCACCCACCCCAAAGCCTGTTGATCATAGCAGTTTCTTTAAGGCAGGGCTTATTGGGTTCCCCTAGTTGATGCCACTTGGCTACCTGTCTTTGTCTGCCACACCTGCAGCAATGGAATGCAGCCCTTCATGCTCCAGCTCATCAAAAGTTTCTGAAATGTGTTAGTCTTTAAAGAGACATGAGAGTCTTTGGTTGTTGCCCCTTGATAGTCAGACAAGAGCTCTCTGTGCTGTGCAAACTTTCTTGTGCATATCTAGCAAAGGGTGGTTAGTTAGGTGCTGAGGAGGGCTGTGGGACATAGTCAGTGGGGAAATATCTCCAGTATCTGGCATTACATTTTATGGCACCCATGGCCCGGCCTCACAAAGTGACATTTATGTCAGATCTGGCCCTTGTTACAAACAAGTTTGACATGTCTGATTTAAAACCTATTTAGCATTACCGAAATAAATCAGCTGGGGGGAGGGCTGCCCTCTGAACAATTTCATAATCGGAACTATATGGTATGTGTCATGTGAGCTGGGTCAGGGGACCTCAAACCAGACTTGCAGTCACACATATGATTGGGGAGCTCACCTTCAAAGTGCTCAGGTGCTCAATGCAGTCTGGGAACACTGTGCAGGGAAAGGAGGAGCTTCAGAATTCCCTCCCATGCCATTTTACCCAAGTGGGAACAGCTGTGGGAGGGCCTGCTTATGTGACTGAGTACACATGGAGACTGCAAGAGCACCCCTGCCCCCTACAGAGTGTTCCCAAGCTGCATCAAGCAAGAGAGCCCTTTGGAAGGTGAGCTGCCCTATCTTATATGTTGGAGGGGGGATCCCCAAGCCAACTCACGTCACATCTATTGTGTAGTTCAGTCATGAAGTTGAATATCAGTTTACCCTATTAAACTGGGACGTCAAGAAAAGTCTTATGATCATTTACCCCCAAGAAACCATTTTGATAATGCATGTGTATAAACTGACAGATTCACATACTTCTCTAAACAGAATAATGTGGTCTAGATATATGGAGGGGCTGTGACTCAGTGGTTGAGCTTGGCATGGAGAGGGTACCAGGTTCAACCACTGGCATCTCCAGTGAAAAGGATCAGAAAGTCAGTGATGTGAAAGACCTCAGCCTGAGATCCTGGAGAGCTGTTGCTAGCCTAAGTACTGACCTTGGTGGACCAATGGTCCCATTCATTATAAAGCAGCTTTTTGTGTCATGAGTTCAGTCCTTAGTGATGTAAATATTAGATCTACTAAGTGGGGAAATTGGTATCAAATGTCCAGATGGTCCATATAGATTTGGTGCTGAAACTGATGATAACTCCAGGCCAGAATTATATCAGCCCAAGAGATTTTATAGATTTGTAGAAGATAATGCCAAGTTTAAAATCAAAATATATCCAGCAGCACTCAGATCTTTCATGGTGCATACAATCCTTTCGCTAACAACCAATGAAAGCAATGAACAAGCAAAAGCAGTTTTAAAGTTTTAATTTAACACTCTGTCATGTTATCTTGAAACTGGTGTGCCAACGAGTCCCTTGAGTGTAGCTGTCACTGCCACTCCCTCCATGTCCTTCTTTTATTTCTAGGTTGGCAACTGGGACCATTCCTCAAGGGACTGGATTTTCAGTTTCTGGATATCTAGATTCTAATCCATGTGTTACAGTGACCTGGAAGATTTAGATCTGGGCAGGGGCTGTGACGTAGTGGTAGAGCAGGTGCTCTTGGAACATAAAGTCACTGGTTCAATCGTGGCATCTCCATTCAATGGATCTCAGGTTGTAGATGTTGAGAAAGACCTTTCTATACCCAAGAACCTTGGACAGCCACTGCAAGGCGACACATATGGATCAATGGTATGAGTCAGTATAAGAAAGTTTAATGCATACATATATGGCTGCTGGAGAGAGCTGAGTACAGCACATAATATACATTATGAAAGTGAGAATCTCTCCCGTCCTTATATATGCAGAACCTATTCAAATATGTGCAAATTGTTTTTCATCATGCCCAGTTCCACATTCCTTAAACAATAGGAAAGACTCGGCATGAACAGCAAACATTATCAGTAATCTTTACTAGAATGTGTTTTTGGGGGGAGTGCTTTTACATGCAGAAAACAATAGCACAAAAACTGACTCCACGTATATATTTACAACCACTGTTTAGTCCTGTATTTTATGCTGAAGTTAATTAGAACAATTTCTGTGCAGCCAAGCACAAAGCAATCCACAGCAGCAGTAATTGTTATTCATTAACAATGTCTGCATACCCTCCCATGCTTAATAGATCTTAAAGCATACTCTAATCAATGGGTGTGAAATGCAAGACTGTAGCTAGCATATTATGTGCTTCAGAAAACTCAGGCACAAACACAGAATCAAAACACTTTATTCCAAACACAGAAGTTGCCTCTCTCATCTTTCTTTCAACTAACAAACATAGGTACCAAAATGCTTGCATTTTCAAAACAGTCAAGGCACGATTTTCAGGTTAAGTGACTTGCATAAAACTTTAAAAGCAATATAGCACACACAGTCACATATCATGTCAAAAAACTAGTATAATTGTCCCATCCAGAGATCCATGTGTCCTCAGATGTGTCTATTAGAGTCCCTGCATCCCTGCAATATGTCAGGGATGCAGGGATCCTTTATTTACATCCATTGAAACAAATGGGGCAGCCATTCTGGACAGGAGAGGTTCCTGCATACACTGGATCACCCCAGTTTCAAACAGGTATAGTCATATTTTCAGCGTGTTTTGTTTTTCTTCCTTTGCTGACAGAAACCATGGACTGATGGATGGAAGGAGAAATAAAAGAACAGAAGCTATCAAACAAGCAAATGGAGTACCTGGGGGGCCTTAAAGTCAGAAGGCAGGGGTGAAGTCGATTCCCTGGATCTTGACAGCAGTGAACATGGTGAACGGACCCTGGTAGGAGATCTAGGTTGCATTAATGGGGTCCTAGGTCTTGAAGATTGGGGGCAAGCTCTGTAGCTTGCATGAATGGAGGAGGAATTAATCTGTATTGAACGGGGGCTAACACTATAGTCTGAAGAAGTAGGTGAGGTAGAACCTTTATGAGAAAAAGGCCAATACCATAAAGGAACTGGTGAATGACCATTTAGATCCTTAGCAGAGACTTGTGGCATATATGCTTTTGATTTACAAGTAGACTGCAAAAAGTGTGGAGAGAGGGGGGAGTATTTTTCTGAAGTGGGTGAAAACATGTCCCGTTGGTTGCTAGTAGGGGTAGATACTGGATAAGACTTGGCGGTGAAAGTGGGAGAGTAAGTATGAACCTTCTTAGACTTCTCAGGGCCTCGATATCTGTGAGCAGGAGAACATGCCCTCTTTGAAGTAATTTGAGAAGTGTTTCTTGGGACATGAGGCGGTAAAGAAGAATTCAGCATCATTGGATGCAATAGTGGAGAGACAACTGCTTTTCGGTAGGTGGAAATGGTGGGTGACAAAGGATGTAATTTGTCAGGAGAAGATTTTCCAGCATCAAGATAACTTTTAGGGGACACAGATCTGGCTCTAGGACTGGACTTTGAGGACAAGGCCATGTGATTGGGTACATTTGGAAACACTGAAAGGTGATATTCATCTTGGCCTGGCGAATCAGACCTCACAGAATAATCTGAAGGCACTTTCTTGGGAGTTGGAGGCATTGTTTTAAACTTTTGGTCTATTGTGAGGGTCGAAGAGCCTAGGGAATTGGGAGAAAATGTGGCAGGACAAGATACAGGAGAAAAGGATCTCTTTGGAGAAGATCCTGACTTTAAAACAGCAGTCAAAAGAGAGAGCCTTGTTGGTAGAGGGGATCTAATTCCAGACTTTCCCTTGGAAGGTATTTGGCTGCAGGGATCGTTTACACTACATATGGTTGAGGAGGAACCATGACAGGGGGGAGAAAGACACTTCGGACTAGGTGATAACAGGTGTGTCGTGATGTAGAACGGAACTGAAGCCAATGTATTAAACCTCTTGGGAGGAGGAGGAGACAGGGTGTGAGGGGATGAGCTTTGAAGAGTCTCTGAGGAACTGGAAATCTGTGAAGAGGGAGGCAGATCCTTGCTTGGTAGAGGGGACTTGGTGGATTCAGACATTTTGTGAAGATTGCTAGCTTGGATGTTACGGGGTGACTGAACACTGTCTGAAAGGCTGTTAAATGAGAAAGTGGGTCTTTTCAGTATGGAAAAAGGGACACTGTAAGAAGCAGTAGACTGTAAGTAGGTAGAGGACTGATGTGTGGTGGATCCATTTGCAGACTGCCACTGGCTTTGGGATTCTTGTACAGAAGAGCCTTGGTGAAGAGTAAGAGCCAGATCAGGTTCAACTTTTAGGTTAGTTGGAGAAAGTGAATGGGTAACAGGTGATTTATGGGAAAGATGACCAGACGTAGACAGAGGAGAAGTTAACTGGAGGGAAACAAAGAAAAAGAAAGGTTAAAGTAGAGTAGAATCTGTGATACTCTTAGAAGTGTACCCCTGGTTTCCAAATTCATGACATTTGTTAGTAATAGCTTACTTTAATCACATAACTTGTATCTTAATTATCTAGCGTGGCATTTTGCTAAGTGACCATCATTTTATACCGAAAAATCCATGAGCATAAATTATTTGTTGACTTCTATTATTTTTATTTATATTAAAAAAGATATTTAGGATTTTTGATGTTTACTGATAATTTGTTTTCTGCAAAAAAATATAAAGCATTATTGAATGTTATTAACAGTTGCATGACATTAAAAATAATCAAATGTTTATCTTTTTCAAAATGCAAACTCAAGTATGGATTACACTAGCAAACACTTTACGGTGATGCCCCTGAGGCCCTCACTCTCTGGGAACACCCGTTTTGGGCAAGGCTTGGTTGCCCTTCTTCTGTACATGTGTACACCACACTGTGGGCCTCGGATAGATAGGAGACTGAATTAAACTGATATCAAGAGGCAGTGAGTCATGCTAAGGCAGAATAAAGGACAGTTTCACTAGCAATCATACAAATATCCACCCTAGGAGGGATTCGATCAAGGGCCTTTCCCCCAAGAACCTTGAAGCCCCTTGCGACGAACCCCCTTATTTTAGGGCATGAGGGGTTTGGTTCCTTTAACCTTTCTCAGTCTGGAGCAGGTTTATTTTCCACTGACACTGTCTGCCAGCCTCTGTCAACCCAGGAACCCACACAGTTCGTCCTTTTGTCAAAATCAAGCCACTTATTGTCTCTGGGGCTTTTTATGAACACTGCCTTTTTATAAGAAGAAAGTTTACTGTTTAACTTTGTCAGATATTGTCAGACACTGGGTGCGTTCAGATGGGGTGCTGAGAGCGGTTTAAACTGGTCCGGTTCTGATGCAATTATTTTTACTCTGGACAATCACAATCACATGGGAGCGTGTGTCGGGGTTTTTTTCCCCTTCTCAGTTTGCACATGCGCATAACTGTTCATCCGTGGAATTGAAAAACTTTATCCTCACACATACGCAGACCCACTAGGGAAAATCACGGATTTCACTTGACAGTTCCACAGAGCACCGTGATTTCACCGCTTTGACAGAAGACTTCCCTTTAAACCTTTCACCCAAAACTGGCCTCTTTGGGATCCCAAACTCAAAAGTAGTAACTGTTTAAATGTTGGTTTTAAAAACGCGGTAGTGGAGCGTCACTTATACGCATACCACAAACACAAAAAGAAATGGCAGCCGAAAAGCGGAAGTTTCTGAGCGGGGAGGGGGTTTAAATCATTGGAAGTGGCTTGACACTGGAGGAGCGATCACACAGGGGAAACTGCGGCTTTAAACAGGAGAGTTGAGAAAACACGACTTTGGGACCTGGTAACAAAATACTCCGGGTTAAAGGGGTTTTGAGCCAGAAACCAACGACTGGGAAAAGGAGGCAGATGTTGACTGTGTGATCGTGCATATAAAATCCGTTGCTGAACTGTCACTACCAGTGTTCCCTCTAAGCTGAGTTAGTGTGAGCTAGCTCACAGTTTTTTAGCCTCCAGCTCACACATTTTTGTCTTAGCTCAGAAAGGACGGCTTCAGAGCTAACTAATTTATGCAGTAGCCAAATTGCTTGCTCACAACTTTAATGCCAGTAGCTCACAAAGTAGAATTTTTGCTCACGAGACTCCACAGTATAGAGGGAGCATTGTTCACGACACCAGATCAAACACGACACCAGATCAAACTGAGGCCCATGCAACTTGGAACAGTACAACCAACTGATTTATTTACAAAGTCAGCCAGGAAATATATTTACAAGGGAAAACTTTGATGCTTGCGGATACGTAGTTGCAGATGGCATATTTTAGCTTTAGGTTAGTTCCTTTATAATCAGTCACTTCAGATGACACAGTACAAATTACTCTCTCCAAACTCAACCCTTATGCTGTTTTAGACAGCCAGTTTTTGTGTGGGTTTCTTAGGTACTCTCAACCTTCACCGAGAAATTCCTCTGCTGTGCCTTAGCTTGATCCTTAGACGTCCACTAGTCCAACAAACACTCTGGCCACACACTAAACCCCTAAATCAGGCTCTTTCTCCAGCAGGGTATAATTTATAAGGGAGAGGAATGTGTATTTCTTATTTAACCACTAGGAGCTTATTTTCCTGGTTAAGACTCCTTAGTTTTCACTATGGTTTTCATGTTTGGCTTTTCTCGGTTTCCCTTAATATTGGAAACTATATAGCTATTTCATTTGTTCCAACAAGATGTGTCAGTCCCCTGGCTCAGTACCAACTGACTACAAACCAACTGACAGTCTCAACTGTCAAACTCCAACTGTCAAGAGTTGGTTTGTTTGTTTGTTTTTTAATTTAGAACTCCCCCTTGAGTTCTGCATCAGGCTTACCTCACCACTGCTAGTCATGTGACTTGAAGGTGTCTTTGCTTGCAGGCTGATCTCAAGCCTGGAATCCGTCACACCCCTTTTCCCAGATCATTTGATCCTAACTATCCAGATCTCCAAACCAATATGCAATGGGCCAATTCCAGCAATTGCCTCCATATCTCAATGACCAAACAGGAAGATTACTACCCTTCCCAATCATGACAAGTACCTGGACATATCTAACGTCCAGATTTCCCCAAGGGAACATTCTTCATGCCAAAGGAGAACTCCCTACTACCATATAGACAAAGGATTTCTTTTTAAGTTCTCTCATCTTCGAAAGATTGCATTTTTATTATCCCTACCTTCCAGTGCCAACACTCTTTCCCCTATTCATCCCAGGCACAAGGCTATGAAGAGTTACCCCTCAGTCCCAACTTTTGTAGCCATTTTGGAACACATCCTCTTACCCCAGTCTCTCAGTTGGCCTCTTGCTTTTCCACTTCATGGACCTGTTTCTGCATCATCTTCCCCTGCCTGGTCAGTCTGATCCCCTGACACTGCTTCATCACCACTGAGGACAACCACCCCCCCTTCTCTCAAGAAGCAGGCTTGCACATCTTGTTTCCTCCACTTTTAGTTTTATTCTCCAAGTAGGTAGACAGGTTTTAATGTTGTATATATCACTATGCATTTTCCTTTCTGTAACTTTATTATTTTGCTCTACTGTATTGCTTAGATCAATTTGGCTTTTAAATAAAACTCCTTCTGTTTTTCTAAGTGTTGATCTGACCTTTGTATACACAGAGTAGATCCCAAGTATTGAAGTACCCAAAATACATGTTCCATTCTAGCAAGGGGATGCATTTGCACATTATGGCCCTGACATGTAGACTTATTTGGGTAACAATGGCACACCTAATTTGCAATGTATGCAAATTGTCCTGATAACTGGAATTTAGAGAAGGTTGTAGCTCAGTGGTAGGCCAGACTATGAACCTGTCCCTTCAGGGGGAGTACAACCCTCTCCAAGACAGACTGACTTCTCAGTTCTCAAGCAGCTTTGTCAGTGACCAGCAACGTCTCTATTCAGTCTCCATCCAGTCTCCATCCAGTCTGGATGGAGCTTCAGTTTATTGGCCCTCATAATCTCAGTACCATTTCTAGGTACCAGTTCAGGTCTTTCACAGACCCACCTGACACAGCTGTTAAGGAGAAATAGAGCTGGGCGTCATCTGCATATTGGTAGCACTTTACTCCAAATCCCCTCATCTCTCTCAGAATTTCATGTACATGTTAAACAGCACAGGGACAAGATGGAACCCTACAGGACACTATAGCACAAATACCATGGTGCTTAGCAGCACTTCCTTTTGGAATAACCCAGTCAAGCAAAGGCAAAATCACTGAAGCAGAGGACCACCTGTTAAGTATGCGGGCCGCCACCAGGGATCCACAGCTACAGTAAGGATCTTGGCTCCTCTAGACAATAGAAACCTAGGATCCTACTTCCCCCAGCATTCACCAATAGCCACTTTGGTGGGAAATTCAAACCCTCCAACAGGACTGGGTGTCTGCTGGGTGGGTGTGTATATAGTTGGCTTTGCAGGGCCATTTGTTAGTTCCAGTGTGAAGTACAATAAACGTGTGCAAATGCATGTCGTTGTCCGAGTTCTCCATGCGGTGAACCCAGTACTTTTCACCACCCACTCCCAACTCAACCAGCCTCTGCAGAAGGATATCATGATCAATGTTACTGAAAGTCTCCAAGAGAACCAGGAGAATCAACAAGAATGCACTCCCTCTGTCATTCTGCCAGGAAAGGGTGGCCAAGGCTATTTCCATCCCATACTGTAATGTATTGAAATGATTACATGAATCACCTCATAGGACTCCCATGTTAAGCTTCAAGCCAGACCAGGGCTCCTCTGAGCGAACTTCCTATTGGTCGCTTCGTAACAGCGACCAATCAGAACGATACCATTCCCTAGGAGGGAAAGACTCCCATTGGTCTTTATTCTAGCAATCTCATTGGTTGTTATTTGTAAATAGGCGTGGCTACATTAGCCCGGTTATGTTTAAAAGGAGCATAAGCTCCCACTGTTTTCTGTTCTGGTTTCTTACTGAGTTAGTGCTTGTTCGTTACTTCCAATAAAGCTGAATCACTTGCTGAATCACTGTACGAGTCCTTTGTTAGCGCGATCTAACAATTGGCGACGAAGGTGGGATGTTAGAGCAGGTAGGCAGCCCTGCGGACATCCACACTTCGGACTCGGAAGAAAGCGGGCAGAGCACAGCAGCCGATCCGGCGGAGGCGCCACCAGCTCCGGTGCCCAAGTCTCCCCCGATGGCTGGAAGCCAGAAGTTCGAGTGCTTCGAACCCTCCTCAGAAGACTGGGACTCCTACCTGTCCAGGTTCGAGTTCCATCTGGAGACCCACGACATCACCGATGAGGCGAAGAAACGAGCATGCCTCCTGAGTTCCTGCGGGAAGGGGACCTTCGACATAGCCAGGTCGTTGGTGGCCCCAACTGATATAAAGACTGTCACCTACGCTGACATCACGGAGAAGCTTAAGGCTCACTATTCTCCACAACCGTCGGAGATCGCCTGCCGGCACGCTTTTTACAAGCGGAACCAGGCCGGAGGCGAGACCATCGCAGATTTCGTGGCGGCCCTTCGCAAAGCCGCACGGCCATGTAATTTCCACAACGTGGAGGAAGCCCTCAGAGACCGTCTCGTCTGCGGTCTCAAAGATGAAAGGCTGCAACAGAGGCTGTTCGCCCGCACCACCCTGACCTGGGCAGTGGCCTACGAAGAGGCCGTGGCCGCGGAAGCAGCGGAGAAGTCCACGAAGGAGGTCCGCCAGCGGGTGGCAGAGCCCAGTATACACGCTCAACGAGACAGCGAGGGCGAAGACGCGGATGATGACGTCAACGCGGTTCGAGGCAAGCGGACCCCAGCGAAGACTACCAACGTCAAGCCTTGCTCCGGTTGTGGCGGGAAGCACCAGCGCGGCTCCTGTTGGGCTCGTGATGTCGACTGCAGAGCGTGTGGGCGGCGTGGTCATCTGGCCAGAGTCTGCAGATCAGCGAAGAAGGATCCCTCAACTAACAACCGGTCAGCGCAGAGGGGCACTCCAGTCAGCACCCAAGGCAAGACCCGTTCCTCAGCATCGGAAGCAAGCTGCCAGTTGACGGCGACCTTGTCGAGCGCATCGGCCGTAAATCGCACCAGCAGCCAGGGCAAGATCACCGTGACTCCACTCCTCGACGGCCGACCCTGTACAATGGAGGTGGACTCAGGATCGTCCGTGACGGTGATTTCTGCCGCGTCCTGGCGCCAGTTGTTCCCGAACCGAAGCCGGCGGCGGCTCCAGCCTGCGGGAACCAGAGTGTCCGACTTCCAGGGCAACCGAATTCCCTTGGCCGGACGGGACTCTGTTACTGTTGAGTATAAGGGGAAATGTGTTAAACTGTCATTCCTGATTGCAGAGGGAGACCGGGTTAACCTGCTAGGGTTAGATTGGTTTGAGCCATTGGGCATCGGTATTTCTGGGATTAACAGGATGTCTGAAAATAAATGGGGCATGCTGTACGACCTGTTCCCTGATGTATTTGCCGAAGGGTTGGGAAGGTACAAGGGCCCCCCGGTTGCGTTTGACTTAGATCCGTCAGTCAAACCTATTAGGTTGAAGTATCGGAAAGTACCTGTGTCTCTCAAACATAAGGTGGAAAAAGAGATTGACAAACTAGTTGAGCAAGGGGTTTTAGAGCCAGTACCATACAGCAAATGGGAGACCCCGATCGTAACCCCTGTCAAATCAGATGGGTCCATACGACTATGCGCCGATTACAAATGTACGATTAACAAGGCGCTGCAGCAACATTCGTACCCGGTCCCGGTAATAAGCCACATTTTGGCTTCCCTGGGGGGTGGCAAGATTTTCGCCAAATTTGACCTGGCCCAGGCATACCAGCAGTTGCCTGTCACCCCGGAGGCTGCCGAGGCCCAAACAATTGTAACCCACCAAGGGGCTTTTAAAGTGAACAGGCTGCAATTCGGGGTCAACGTAGCACCTGGGATTTTTCAGGGCCTCATGGAACGTCTACTAAGGGGGGTACCTGGCACAGTGCCCTATTTTGACGACGTGCTGATTGCGGGCGGGTCTGAACAGGAACTACTGGACCGGGTTAAAGAGGTCCTCAGGCGTTTTCAAAATGCCGGCCTCAGAGTTAAGCGCTCAAAATGCACGCTCGGGGTGGAAAGTGTGGACTTCCTGGGGTTTCGCATTGACGCAGAGGGAGTCCACCCCACGGATGAGAAGGTATCTGCAATCCAAAACGCCCCCAGGCCGGTGAGTAAGAAGGAGCTCCAATCCTTTTTAGGACTCCTGAATTTTTATCATGCGTTTTTACCGCATAAGGCATCAGTGGCGGCCCCTTTGCACGCGCTTTTGCACAAGGAGGCAAAATGGAAGTGGGGGCAGGCCGAGGAAAAGGCTTTTGTGGGAGTCAAGGAGCTGCTGACATCTAATGCCGTACTCACGCATTATGATGAACACAAGCTCCTGGTGTTAGCTGCTGACGCTTCACCGTTTGGAGTAGGCGCAGTTTTAAGCCATCTGATGCCTGATGGGAGCGAAGCGCCTATCGCTTTTTATTCTAGATCACTATCTGCGGCAGAGCGGAACTATGCCCAGATAGACAAGGAGGGTCTGGCGTTGGTAGCGGCTGTCAAAAAGTTCCATGATTTTATTTTTGGCAGACGATTTTTGCTGGTCACTGACCACAAGCCGCTACTGGGGATTTTTGCGCCCGATAAGCAATTGCCAAACATCATGTCCCCACGCATGCTTAGATGGGCGATATTTTTGCAGGCTTATGATTTTGACTTAGAGCACCGGCCTGGGAAAGCGATTGGGCATGCGGATGCCCTCAGCCGGTGCCCGGTGCCGGACATTGGCGCAGACCCTGCCCCCGCCTGTGAGGTCTTGGCAATTGAGGAGCTTCCTCGACCCCCGGTATCATCCAGGGACATTGCAGCACACACGGCCAAGGATAGCGTGCTGTCCCGAGTATTAAACTGGGTTTGGAGGGGGTGGCCGGTTGGAAGCGTTGAACCGGAGTTCGGCCCTTACAAAAGCCGTCAAAATGAACTATCCATTTCTAAGGGCTGTGTATTATGGGGGAACAGGGTGGTGGTTCCTGACAAACTCAGGACGAGAGTGTTAGAGTCGCTGCACGAGGGTCACCCCGGTATGGTACACACCAAAGCGTTGGCCAGAGGGTATGTCTGGTGGCCGGGGCTGGACAAAGAGATCGAAGAATGGGTACGAGGGTGTCCCAAATGCCAGCAAGTCAGACCCGATCCCCCACAAGCTACACCCCAAGGCTGGGAGTCATCTGGTAAACCCTGGGCCAGATTGCATATAGATTTTGCTGGCCCTCTCCAAGGGCAAATGTTCCTAATTGTGGTGGACGCTATGTCCAAATGGCTGGAGGTCGTGCATATGAAATCGACCACATCACTTGCTGTGATCCATGCGCTCCGCCGACTTTTTGCCACCCACGGGTTGCCTGACGTCATCGTCAGTGACAACGGGCCTCAATTTGTGTCTGAGGAATTTAGGCTCTTCCTCACGAGTAATGGCATACGCCAAATGACTTCGGCCCCTTTCCATCCGGCATCTAATGGCCAAGCCGAACGGATGGTCAGGACGGCCAAAGAGGCCCTGGGTAAAATGGACGAAGGGGACTGGAGCCAGAGGCTGGGCTCCTTTCTTTTGCTGCAGCACACCACCCCCTGTAGTGCTACAGGCCGTAGTCCGGCCGAATTGTTAATGGGGCGGAGACTCACGACCCGTTTGAACCGAATGCACCCAGACCTCACTGAAGAGCAATCCGAGCGTACCACGGCGCAACCGAAGGTGCGCATGTTTGAAAAAGGGGACAAGGTTTTCGCACGAAATTATGCAAACGGGCACTTATGGCTTCCTGGGGTTATATCCGACTCTGTGGGTACTCGAATGTATGTGGTGCAGTTAGCTGACGGTCGAATATGGCGGCGCCACATAGATCAGTTAAGGAGACGTTGGGCTAGGGACAGCGCTGACTCTCCGACGGCTGAATCCCCTGATGTCGAGTGGACACCCCCAGAGCAGGCGGTGAGTACCGAAAGGCCCGGTACTGTCCCCGAGTCAGGGCAGAACCCTGTGTGCGGGGCTGAAATCCCAGTCGAGTCTGTGCCTGATCCAGGCTGTAGTGAACCCCACTCTGACCCACAACCTTGTCTGCCCGTGGAGCCTGCACCGCTCCGCAGGTCCCAGCGTTCGCGGCAAATGCCGACTTATCTGAAGGACTATGAGTGTAAATACTGTTGGAATAACTGATGTACAAAGGTTGATTGCATGTATGTAAATAATAAAACAATTGGGATGATGGCTTAACTTAGGGGGGAGGAATTGTAATGTATTGAAATGATTACATGAATCACCTCATAGGACTCCCATGTTAAGCTTCAAGCCAGACCAGGGCTCCTCTGAGCGAACTTCCTATTGGTCGCTTCGTAACAGCGACCAATCAGAACGATACCATTCCCTAGGAGGGAAAGACTCCCATTGGTCTTTATTCTAGCAATCTCATTGGTTGTTATTTGTAAATAGGCGTGGCTACATTAGCCCGGTTATGTTTAAAAGGAGCATAAGCTCCCACTGTTTTCTGTTCTGGTTTCTTACTGAGTTAGTGCTTGTTCGTTACTTCCAATAAAGCTGAATCACTTGCTGAATCACTGTACGAGTCCTTTGTTAGCGCGATCTAACACATACTCTAGCCTGAATCCAAATGGAAATGGCTCTAGATAATCCATCTCCTCCAAGATTGCCTGAAACTGCACAGCTACTTCCTGCTCAAGAACCTTGCCCCAAAATAGAATGTCACCCACTGAGTGGAGTCCAGGGGTGCCTCCTTCAGGAGAGATCACACAATCCTTCTTTCAAGGAAAAATACACCCTCCTGCAGAGAGGCATTTATTACCTCCTGTACCCATTTGACCACCCCAGCCTGGTCAGTACCAACAACCATGAAAGGCAGGAGTCAAGTGTACAAATGGTGGGCCACACACTTCTGAGTGGGTTGTCCACTTTTTCAGTCATCCATATTAACTACAACTAGAATGCACTCCAATGGTATTCTGAGACTGAACTGGACCAAATGTGGAATTTAAGACGTCACGGATGTGAGCAATTTTATCCACAATATGCTTCATGAAAAACATCACAGCAAGCCTGTATGTTTTCCAGATCTACATTTTCAGGAGCCTGAGATAGGATCCCCTTCACAACTCTGAAAAGCTCCACTGGACAGCATTGTGTGGACTCAGTGGTAGCAGAGAATGGAGCTTGCTAGTCTCCCTTTCTTCTATTATGAGCTCAAGGCAATGTATATAGGATAGAGTTGTCAAGAGTCTCTCATTTAGGTACAGATCAGGTCCATACATATATTGGTTCAGAAAGGTGGCTGTGACATTTGAACCATGTCAGGAGAACTTTGTCCACCCTTACTAGTTCTATCTGTATGTCTATCTGTGGCTATATTCTGAATTGCAGCCACCAGGTATATTCCATATCCTAGTTTGGACAGCCTTTTCACAGGGAATGCAGAATACAGCTAAAAGACTTTCTTGTAGAGTGGGGATTTGAACCTAGCTTTCCCAGATCTCCATGCTAACCATTGCACAGTCTAAACATCAGCTTCGTATTGTCTAGAGTTGTACAAGCCTTTTTGGGGGGGGATAAGCCGTCTCACGATGTGATGTAAGAACATTTAGCAAGCGTACGGGTTGTGGGCACTTTACAGAACAGCACGAAATGTGCTTGCTTGGAAAAAAGATTGGCCACTACCCATATTACTGTCTTGCCCTTGCTGGGAGGGAGGTCAGTGATAAAGTCCATAGATATCACCTCCCAGGGCTGGCTTGGAGTGGGTAGTGGCTGGAGCAACCCGGGAGGCTTTCCGGGGTGAGGCTTGCACATAATGCAAGTTTGGCAGGACTGAACAAACAAGGAAATGTCTGCAGTAGATGTAAAGACGTAAAGTTTTCAAATAGCCGAGATGTCCAGCTAGTTTAGCTCCATGTGCTGCTGACATGACCTCCCCCTGTAGGGCAGCCAGAAGGTATAGTCTATGTCCCTTGTACCAGCAACTGTTGTCTGGTTTCTCCAATGACCTGTCCCCCTCCACTTCCCTGGCATCGCCTTCAGAGAACGCCGAGGCGAACTTCAGCTCCCAGCATTCCGTGTTCTCCCCCCCTTGGGCCTTCGCTTGGCTACGTGTGGTGACAGCTCCACCCAGTTGGGAAGGTGTGAACATAGAGTCTATGATGCCCTCCCTCTGACTGTCATGTTGGGGGAGGCGTGAAAGTGCGTCAGCCAGGGAATTTGCTTTGCTCAGAAAATGGTGGAGAGTGAATCTGAACTTAGAGAAGAAATCTGCCCACTGCAATTGTTTGGCATTTATGTTTCGCAGAGTGTGCAGAACTTCTAAGTTTTTGTGATCAGTCCACACTTCAAAAGGCACCCTGGCTCCCTCCAGCCAGTGTCTCCAGGTCGCCAACGCCAGTCTAATAGGCCCCACTTCTTCGTCCCAAACAGACCAGTTATGCTCCGTGGCATTGAATTTTCATGAGACAGTTTGCCCTCTTTC